>NC_080571.1:243693665-243994915 GCF_030247185.1 Malaya genurostris | reverse complement strand
TGATGAGGTCATTCAATGGTCCGACGAAGTTATCTATCTAGGACTCACCTTTGACAGACATCTGATATTCAGGTCACATGTTGACAAAATCGTTCAAAAATGCAGCATACTCATTAGGTCTCTGTATCCGCTGATTTGTAGAACATCTAAACTATGCCTGAAGAATCAGATGGCTGTCTATAAACAAATCATCTACCCCGCAATTGCATACGCAGTCCCTGTTTGGCGGGGCTGTGCACGAACACACAAACTTAGGCTTCAGGGCATTCAAAGTAAGATCTTAAAGATGATTCTAAATCTACCCCCTTGGACAAGAACTAGTGAAGTACATGAGATGGCCTCACTGGATATACTAGAACAAAAATTCGAACAATACTGCACGAAATTTGAAGAGAGGTGCTCAATCTCTGAAATACAAATAATTCAAAATTTGTACGTATTAGGTTAAGGATAGTTATAAGTAGGTAGGTAGACGAAATTCGATCATTTCTTCTTGTGCGTTGGATGCAAGCAGACGTCGTGGGACCAGCAGCTTCGGAGAGTGCACCTTCTGCGTGGTTGAAAGCCTCCAACGCTCAGGTCGCAACTCTCATTTAGACTTCAGTCGTCAGGTGGAGCAGTCGTCGATGAAAGCAGACCTTTTGCGTGGTATAAAGCCTCAAACGCTCAGGTCGTGCTCTCATTTGGACTTCAATCGTCAGGTCGTAGTTCTCATCTGCCTTCAGTTCGGCAAGGCGTGAAGACGCATTAAACCAGTTTCGCATCATTTGGCACTGCGTGGGGATGTGTCGGTTTGTACGCAAAGCTAGTTTCATTTCAAGCAAGAACGATTGCATTAGCTGCTGGTGCTTTGCATTGGAGAGAAAGAAAACAAGAAACGAAAAGTGGACAACATTATATAAAATCAGCCGTTCTAATGGCTCTAAATGTTATCTAAAGAACTATTAAGATTAAGATTACTTCTTTGAAATTTGAAGGTAGAAATCATCAGTTTAGTGAAAATCCAAAATAATTTGATTTGGTACGTGCACTTTTCGCTGTGCGAAAATCGTTCGAGATAAATGTTCCGAACTGTGCTAAATATCGTAGAGAACTCCACAATTTGATCCTTCTTAAAGTCAGAAATGAATCCTGTACAGCATCTTAATAGTTTCTTTCAATGAAATATGCAAATACGAAATGAGATAATCGACGTCAAAACTCGTTGAAAAGTTTAGTAGTGAAAAGGGGGAAAGTTTAGCAATTCACACAATCGATCAACTATCAATTCGAATTCGAAAGTGTAAAGAAATCGTGTCAGTTTTATTCGTATTAACGACATCCAGTTATGTCTCTGACATTACACACCCGTACTTTTTTCTCCTCCATACAAAGTAAAAAAATCCCAAAATACTGAAGCCAAACTTGCTCAGCTGATTGTTGTGCCTTTGGACGTTGAAAGTGATGCATCCATATTTCATCCATTATCACACATCTAAGCAAAAAAATCTGACATGTTGTTGTTTTTAATCGATTCTGAGCAAACGTGGCACCCATCTTGAAAATAATTTTCTCATGGTCAAATGTTCATCCATAATTGTAAAAATAGTGCCTTGTGGCATTCTTATGGTCTCAGCTATCTCAACTCATTTCAAATTTCGATTTGATATAACCAATTTCTGAAGATTTTTTGGTACTTTCGGGAGATATCACCTCGATTGTACGATCAGAAAGTTCACTATCATCGGTGTCTATACGACCACATCTAAATGCAGCAAATCGTTCTTTTCGATCGTCATTGGTGAGCTTGTACAGTATTTCTTTTTATCAAGAAGCAATGATAAACTAACACACGATATTGTTTTGATTCCATTATTTTGAAAACGACAAAAGTAGCTTGAATTCAATAGCAGTCACTTCTTTCTGACTAATCGGAAAGTCGTGAAATTTCCACATTGTTTTTTTGAAAGTTGGTACTTCATATACATTAGACGGATTTGACAATGTGTGTCTGTCACACAACTTATTAAGTGATACGTTAACTGTATTCAGTTTTACCTTAAATCATCTTCTTATATAATTGTTATTTAAAAAACTGTTCTATATTACATCTATCAAATTAGATCACCGATAGTTTTAATAAAAGCACGATTCGTGTTCATCCCTTTTTCTCCGACTCTTAAGCTGAATTCTCTTGTACAATCCTGAAGAAGATCAAATACGACCTATTACAATCAATTCATATTAAGCAGAAAGCTCAAGCGATCCAAATACAAACAGTGGAAATTACGTCACTAGACCATTCACACAGTTTTTCTCTGATTTTGTTCATAATTCGTAATTTTATCGATCTTTAATCCATGCAATCACAGTGAAAACAGACTTTTGAACCAAGGGCCGAGAGGTCGTGTAATTGTCTTTCTCATATTATTGATACCATCATAAATATTATCCGTAACAAACTCAGGAATTTCGTATGAGAAACCCTTAGACTTTTCATCTTAATTTAAGTTTTTGAAAAGCGGTTTAGAGATGTAGATCTTGGAGAAAAGTGAGTGAGTTTACAGTTTTTGACCACTATTTATGGTACTTTCGAAACCGGATTCAGAAGACCGGTATAGCTGAAATTGGCTCGTATGGTCAGTAACAAATATGGCTTACAAGTTGAAACGGTTTTAAGAATTTTTTCCTCTGTTGCCTCTCCGTTTTATGTTACGGTATAAAAATTGTTAACACTCTTCATCCTGTAGTTCCGGAAGTGAAATAGTGATCAAAAACTTAAGAACGGAACTAGTTTCATTTTCTCAGAGTCGACTGAACCGATTTTCACAAACTCAAACTCAATGAAAGGGCCAATGGTCCCGTAATCTGTTATTGAAATTCATCGGGATCCGAATTCGGTTTCCTAAACAACAGGGTGAAGTGTGTTGAAAATTTTAATTTTTGGCTAATCGCTTTGAGGTTAGTTTTTCGCAGTTTTCATTTAATAGTTGTACTCGTGTGTTTTCCTCGTTAGATGCTGGTTATTTAAGTTCTTTCAAATTGTGTCATCTATAGATTTGCATCACCTGCAAATTTAATAATTTTTTTGGTGTGCAGCTTCAATGCATTCACGTGAAATAAAACGGTATATTGCATCACCTGTACATTTTATATATTTTCCTGTTCATTTGAATGAATCAATTGAATTTGAAAAGACATTATCAAATCACCATGTGGATAAGGGATTTTTTTTAATTTTCAAGGCTAAGTACCGGCCAGATACGAATTGAATGACTCGTCACCCCAGTAACACTTGTAGAAGTTGTATCCTCTATCTTCGATGGTGTCTCCCTCACCGTATTACATTTAATTATATGTTCTGTTATTATCTGAACGTCATAACGATCGGCCAGAAAGTCAATCAAATGTTGAGGATTAATTGTCCCATCAGCATCCAGCACGCCTATAGCGCGGGCAAGACAAACGGCAAATTTCTGTAAAAAGTATTCATTGAAATTTTCACCACAATAATTTAATGTTGATATCTTCTGTTACCTAAGATTGATAATATTAACACAATGATTCAGTAACGGTTTGGATATTTACCTTCGATATCTCCTCATCTGGGAAAAGGAGTCCTGTGTACATCCATTGTTTCGCAAAATCACTGTTCAACTCTATACCCTGTTCTTGAGCACATTTTCCAACGATAAAATTCTGTGTTTGTTTTTGTTTCTCTGAATACTCTGCCTCTGTTAGATGGCATCTCCTCTAACACATCAGATTTTTTGATTTACCAGACATAAGGCTACTAGTCCAGAGAAAAATAAGCTTGTAAAATAATTCATTCCACTTAAGTTTGCAAATCGTCTCCTACTACGACGCGAGGTTTCCAATCAACTAAGTTGTGAGTTGAAACTTGAAAACTATTTTATAGTCAATCAAACTGTCCATAGATTAATCTTGTATCTATTGTGTTAGTTATGAATGATTGATAGAACCTCCGTCACAAAAAAAACTATGAAATTGCAATGTCATTATCAAAAATTGCAAACGCATGGTAATTAAATTTATAAATTTATACGTTACTTCATCAAATGGATTGAAAATTTATTATAAAATCTTACGTATTTATCAGCATTAACATTAGCATTAGAGACTACCCGTATGTTGTTACTCCGTTATTGATCAGAGCTAATTAACCTTGAAAAATGTTTTTTTTTCTGAAACAACTTGCTTGGGAATAGCACGTAGTTTCACATTGTGTGAGCTGCATTGATCCCAGCATGCTGATCAATACCGACGCCGGCCACGTTCGAATGCAGATCTACTTGGGAAAACCTGTTTTAATCCACCTAGTGGTGTAATGATGCCTTTCTCATGTACATAACATATAATATTGTGGTATTCTATTGGAAATTTTCCTCTTCGATTTTTGAAAGAAACCAAGAGATTGTTTGTGCATAAAATACAGAATATAACAGTGCTTTGATTGCGTAAGTCATCCTTAAGAAAACGAAGTGGGTTTACTATTATATGCACTTCCGGCAGCGGAACCCGAGAACCGGTATAGGGACCGTGCACGATTACAAGTAGCGCCATTAGTGACGAATGAGCGAAAAATCTCGACCATAGCTTTACACTGTTACCATATGTTCACGCTGAATAAAACAGTCAAAAACCTGTTTTAATACAACATAGTGGTGTAATGATCCTTTTCTCACATCAATCATATTTTCATATATAATACTGTGGTATACTATTAAAAACATTTCTCTCCGATTCTTAAAATAAACCAAAGAGATTATTTGTGCAATAACTAGTATAACCTACAGAATGGAACAGTTCTCTGACATGGATGAGAAAACGTAGTGAGTTCCACTATTGTAAGTATTTCGGGCACTAGAACCCGAGAACGTATAATCGAAGTTGGTTCGTATGGCCATCAACTAACATGATTTTAATTGCAACCAAAAAATATGCTTAATTTTCGGTAGGAGCATAAGATCATTCATTTGAACCTAAGATTAGGAATACCGGACAAAGTGTAAAAATAAGTGAGATCTTTTTTTGAGTGTATGACTATTATCTGCCGTCGTTATTCGAAAACCGGGAAAACTTTCGAGACCAATTTAGAAAACTTTTTACTTTTTTCGTTTCGACTCTTCAAGTGACGTACACAATTTTTAACACGCTTTGCCCTATCATTCCGGAACCGAAAGTCTGATCCGGATGAAATTCAAGAATTCCGTGTAGAACCTTTCATTTGAATCTAAGTTGGTCAACATCGATTAAGTCATTTTCGAGAAACACACACAAAGATAGATTGCTCAGCTCGACGAACTGAGTGGAATGGCATATGACACTTGGCCAATTTTTACTAGTCGATTTTCAAGTGATTGTATAACCTTTCCATATGAGAAAGGCAAAACAGTTCAGCGTTTCAATAAAATGATTATTTGTTGTTAGCTTCGTGACTCGTATTTTCTATATACGTCAAACTGGCTACTCGTGAGATTGCTAGCTTTTTTACGATTACAATTTATTTTCTTCCTCCATTCTAAGAGTATGGACCAGCCTGCGAATTATTTGAACTTTTAGTTAAAATTTGACAACCGGGCAGTTATTTTTTATCGAGTAGTTAAATTTATCTAAAACTGTGGCCCATTTCAAAGTTTGACGGATGGAATATTATTTGGGTCTATTTTGCTCTGAAAATAAAGTAATAGCAAGTGGTGTAATAATTGCAATTCAGCGAAGGTAAAATAACTTCGAGATAAACTTACTTCATTTAAAAAATATTTAAACATTTTATTGGGGTATTTTCGTTGAGTGAAAGTATATAAAGAAATTACACAGAAGCAATTTTTACTAAAGGTCTGAAATTAGAATGTTCTAGCAAGATATTTTTCAGTGTTTCCAGTCGATTAAAAAATCATTTAATGTGCTGAGAATATCGTTTGAGTGTTTGAAATTGAGTGAATATGACAAATATTAGACACAAATCCAACTGCAATGACAGAAAATGACGTGGCCGTATTTAGATACAGAATGAATAATTCGACTCAAAATTTAATAGTCAGTCGATGTTGAACAATCGTTCGCACCACACGCGAATAATTCCATAGGGTTCGGAAAAAAAATCCGCAGAGAAAATACGCTAGAAAGTATTTTCAAACTCAGTTTACAAGTTTTGCTATGGTAGCATTATTTTTTCCACTCGCCGCCTCGTGCGCTGTCGTCGCCGGCCACTAAACCACGCCCTCGTGCACGGTCCCTATAATCAAAGTCGGTTCGTACGGCCACCAACTAACATGACACACAAACTCTTCTCGTACGCACTCTAAATTACGACTTAAATGTTTGTTGCACCCGAAAATATTTTAAGTGACGGTGTACAATATTGATCACACTTTACCCTATAACTCCGGAACCGGAAGTCGGATCCAGATGAAATTCAGGAATTCCGTATGGGACCACGAGACCTTTCATTTGAATCTAAGTTTGTCAAAATCGGTTCAGCCATCTCCGAGAAAACCTAGTGAGATTATTTGACACACACACACAAGCATATACATACATACATACATACATACATACATACATATATACATACATACACACACACAGACACACACACACACACAGACATTGCTCAGTTCGATGAACTGAGTCGAATGGTATATGACACTTGGCCCTCCGGGCCAATTTTCACTAGTCGGTTTTTCAAGTGATTGTATAACCTTTCTATATGAGAAGGGCAAAAAGGAAAGCTACTAGAAAGCGAGTTTGTTAGTAAATTTTCGAATGATATTTTCATGTGTTTATTACTCTGAGTAGCCGGCTACCGAGAATATGTTGCAACTTTATCGCGTTTTGTTGGTTTGCTATCAATTCTTACATATAATTTATTGTGTTCTGCGCTTTTCCCGTTAGCGGCCATAAGCAAAATTTATGTAAGTTATATTTTAGAAATATTGACCTCTTCTTCCGGTATGAACTCGGAAGTATGTATAGTAAGTTGCTGAGGCTATAAAGAACTATATATTGTAACAGTTCAAAAATTGTAGTGCTTTGTTTCGTCATTTCAAGCCGGAAGTAAGATCTGGATATAATTTAATAGTCTCCCATGAGGCTATAAGACGTTTAATTTGAATTTGATTATATATAAACGAATAAGTCATCTTTTGGAGTTTTTTTTTACTATTTCGGTATTTCCAAAGCCGAGGGCCTGGGGTCCAATAGGAGATTGATAGTACCTATCAGCTTTCTTCGGACAGAACCAGCCTAGATGCCGTGTGGAATCCGGCGGGGAAAAATAAGCCAAGAATAGATCCACTGGGTTTCTGCTTCCATGTCATAAAAGGAGACAATTGCAGGAGTTTTTTTTCTTTTTATTTTTTAATTGAATGATAAAAATCAACTTTTGCGCAAATCCTTTAATATTACAAGGTTAATAACAGAAATAACATACATCGGTATATTGAATAAGTAGAAAAAAAACTTGTTTGTTTGATAAATTAATTTTTTTTCTCGGTAGCCGGTTGCCCAACCTATTTTTTTTTTTATATCGTTTATTTATACCCGGCTTTAACCTAATTTTGGTCGTTCGCCGGGTTCAAACCCAACCTATTAATAAATTTAATGAATAATTAAAAACAATCCGTTAAGTAATTAAAATCAAGCGCGTGAAATCTTTAGACCTTTGTTTGGTGATTTAAAATGATTTGATATAATTTTTAGAATATGTCACTACAGTGAATAGACTATTTTGTCTGGATCCTATTCACTCGTTTAATTTGTTGTGGATCATTCCATTTAGAAAAAATAAGGATATTTTTGTTCGTTACACGAGAATATTTTAAATTTTTTTTCAGTTTCCACGAATAAGAACATGGAATCAAGACTTCCTTCTTCTAGTTGCACATTGAAGGTTGATCTGCCATTCCCAGGTCTGATCTTCCAGAATTTCTCTGTACAACATCAGCTGATCCCGATCAGTAACGGAGTAGCAACCAGGGGTGGCCGCTCAAGCTATTTCGGTATTTCCAAAGCCGTACGCTGGGAACTGGTATATAAAAAGCTCACCTCACAGCCATAGAGGAGGAAAAAACTTTACAGTAATAGGGAAAGTGGAGAGCTATTGAATTTTTGTTTACTTATTAAGTGAAGTGATCATTTTTGATCATTTCAAAAGAGGTGTTCGATTTCCGACACTCCCAAAAAAAATCTGCTAGACATGGAAAAAATTAAGTAAAAACAGCTATAATTTAAAGAAAAAAGTATGGAGTTTACTCATTTCGGAGGCGTTTAGGACAAAATTTTTATTGTCTAACGGTTTTGGAGTCGCCATGTTCGACAGTGAAGAATGTTTTACATATATGACGAATGTATGAAAGATGTCCATGTGGTTTATATCACCAGATCTCGCGATTTGTTCAAAAATGGGGTGCCGGTAACCGAATTCTGTACACATTATGAAATTGATGGAAAACGAATATTTTTATAGAAATGATATTGCTGTACGTAGAAATTTGTGTACAATCACAAAGATGAACAAGTCGTTTGATCATTCTGGAATTGCAGAAATAACTAAAACGACTTTCCATCTGAATCAATTTTATTTTCATCATTATGTACTACTACTCTATAAAAGTCTGCTTCCATTATACATCAAAAATTCTTTCAGCGAAGAAACACTTGTAGAAGTTGTATCCTTTATCTTCGATTGTATCTCGTTCGTCCGTGTTACATTTTTGAGTGGCCTCTGTCACTGTCTGAACGTCGTGACCATCGGCCAGGAAGTCGACCATGGCTTGAATATTGGACGTAGCATCAGCATTCCACATGTTTATCATACGGCAAATTTCTGTAAGAAGAATTATATTTCAGTCAGTAATAGCCGTTCAACCGAGAAGGTTGTGTATAGAAGCGTACAGTTTAATAACGCTGGTTGGTTTACACGCGTTAAATACGACAACGGTTGAACTACAGGTAGAGACCTGTTGGCAGCAGCCGTTAAAACGTATAGTCGTGCTGCATAAGAGAGCCCTAGTGCTGGGCCAAGCTGGTGAAGGAAACAACAAAGGGCGTTTCCCAAACTCTACCCAGGCCGCAATATACAGCCACAAGTGCTGAGCAGGAGAGTGCAAAGGCACATCGAAGAGGAAGAGTGCAAAGGCACATAGAAGCAGGAGAGTGCAAAGGCACACCGGTGCGAAGGCACTTCGGTGCAGAAGCATATCGGTGCGGAGCACTAGGAAGAAGGAGACAAGACAACTCGGTCTTTCCACTGCCATACAACACGCAGGTATACACCGGTGACCTGCGCTGGTTACAGCTGGCGAAGACGAAAGCAAATCGGAATTCGAGTGGTGCTGGATGTCAGGTAGCAGTAGCATCACATCATATTCTATCGCTACAGTGAGCTTCAGCATTGTATCAACGTCCAGATACATCCAACAAGAACATCTAGAGCAACGAGGATCTACACGGCAGTGCAACGGAGATAGACAACAATTTCAAGGTAGAAGTTTTTTCTTTTCCTTTTGATTGAGTACTGTGTAGTGTTGGTTTCAAATTTTATTTTAAAGTTTAGTTAAAAATTTTAATGTGATGGATGAATCCATGGACGTAAATCCTAGCATGAATCCGATACCCCCACGAACGAAAAAATATCAGGAGAGCTCTTCTGGGCCTTGGATAGTCTTTTTTAGACGTATATCAAAGCCATTGAACATTTTTCAAATTAACAAAGGTTTGACATCACGATACTCTTCAATCAAAGAGATCATAAAAGTAAATAACGATAAAATTCGTGTTGTGGTAAATAATTTGAAACACGCGAATGATATTGTCTCTTCGGAACATTTCAATAAAGAGTATAAAGTTTACATACCCTCCAAAGATGTCGAAATTGACGGTGTTGTTACCGAAGCGAGTCTTCCGGTAGATGATTTACTCAAGCATGGTGTTGGTCGTTTCAAGAACTCTATGCTTGAGGGTGTGAAAATACTGGAGTGCAAACAACTGTACTCAGTAGTTCATGAAGAGGAAAAAAAAGTTTATCGCCCATCAGACTCGTTTCGAGTGACATTTGCCGGGTCTGCGTTGCCGTCCCATGTCTATGTCGATAAAATTCGCCTCCCTGTTCGGCTTTTTGTTCCAAATGTAATGAATTGTACGAACTGCAAAAAATTCGGCCACACAGCTACTTACTGTAGTAATAAACCAAAATGTATTAAGTGTGAAGGGCCTCATAAAGATAATGATTGCAACAAGGAAATTGAAAAATGTATTTTTTGTGGGAATAGTCCTCATGATGATATTTCAGTATGCACTGCATTTAAAGTGCACAAAGACAAAATTAAGCTTTCTTTAAAAGCACGGTCTAAGCGCACATATGCAGAAATGCTTAAAACGGTAATTGATGTCCCCCCTTTGGAAACCGAAAACGGGTTTTCAAATCTAGAGGAACCAGAGGACTCTGACTCTGACGAAAATAGTGAAGGTAATTCGTTTATCACTACCCAAGGGTCAGTTAAGAGAAAGAAGTCTTCCTCCAAATTACCAAAAAAGACACCTAAAATTTCATCTTCAAAAAAAGATCCCCGTGTTAAACAAAAAAAGTCAAAACCAAAGACTGTGCCTCCTGGTTTGTCAAATTCACAAACCAATCCAGGATCTAGTACAGAAAAAGATAATAATCCAGTGGGCTCCATTTCACAGCCACCAACAGGATTACTGAAGTTTTCGGAAATTGTTGAATGGATTTTCTCAGCATTCAATATATCTGAACCCTTAAAGACCCTCATAATGGCATTCCTTCCAATAGCTAGAACCTTTTTGAAGCAGTTATCAGCTCAATGGCCAATTGTCTCAGGTTTTGTATCTTTTGATGGATAATTTATCACCCGTCGCAAATGATACAATCACTGTCCTGCAGTGGAATTGTCGAAGCATCATGCCAAAACTTGATTCATTTAAAATATTATTGCATAGTCAAAAATGTGATGTATTTGCTTTATGCGAAACATGGCTTACTTCAAACATAGCTTTAAATTTTAATGATTTTAACATTATACGTCTCGATAGAGACTCTCCGTATGGTGGAGTGCTTTTGGGAATTAAGAAATGCTATTCCTTTTATAGATTAAACATCCCTTCAACTTCTAGTATAGAAATTGTTGCTTGCCAAATGAACATTAAAGGCAAAGATATTTGCATAGCTTCGGTTTATATTCCTTCAAAAGCACAAGTTGGACAGCGACAGCTTAATGAAATGGTTGAAGCCCTTCCTGCTCCACGATTGATTCTGGGGGATTTAAATTCGCACGGAATGATGTGGGGTTCCGTTTACAATGATAGCAGATCATCTTTAATACAAAACATTTGTGACAATTTTAGCATGACGGTATTAAATATGGGTAGCATGACACGGATCCCAAGACCTCCAGCACGCCCAAGTGCTTTAGATCTATCTCTTTGCTCAACATCAATTCGACTAGATTGCACCTGGAAAATACTGCCTGATTTACACGGTAGCGATCATTTACCAATCATCATCTCAATTAGCAGTAGCAATTGCATTGCTACTTCCGCTAGTATTCCATATGATTTGACAAAAAATATCGACTGGATTAAATACCAAAGTAGTATCTCTAGTATTTTGAATTCAATGGAAGAGCTCCCTCCACTTGAAGAATATGACTTCCTCATTTGTTCGATTCTGGAGGCAGCAGAACAATCCCAAACTAAACGCTTTCCTGGGCCAACGACTAACAGAAGGCCTCCCAACCCCTGGTGGGACAAAGAGTGCTCAGAGGCTAAACTCGCAAAACAAAATGCTTGCAAGACGTTTCTAAAACGGGGAGGAGGAACTCCTCAGAATTTTGAAAAACTTATGGTTTTAGAAACCAAGTACAAGAGCATACTTCGAGCCAAAAAATGTAGCTATTGGAGACATTTTGTCGAAGGTTTGTCAAGAGATACCTCAATGAGCACTCTTTGGAACACGGCCAGACGAATGAGGAATCGTAACGTGGGCAATGAGAGTGATGAATACTCGAACCGATGGATATTTGACTTTGCTAGGAAAGTTTGCCCAGATTCTGTTCCTACGCAGAGCATTATACGGGAATCTCCTCCAAATAATGGTTTTATTAATAACCCATTTTCAATGATGGAATTTTCTATAGCACTCTTGTCTTGTAACAATAACGCTCCAGGGTTGGACAGAATTAAATTCAACTTGGTGAAGAATCTGCCCAACCTCGCAAAAAGACGTTTGTTGGAATTGTTCAACAAGTTTCTTGAGCAAAATATTGTTCCACCTGACTGGAGACAAGTGAAAGTTATCGCCATTCAAAAACCGGGGAAACCAGCTTCCAATCACAACTCATATAGACCCATTGCGATGTTGTCCTGCATCAGAAAATTGTTCGAAAAAATTATTCTACGACGTCTCGACACTTGGGTCGAGACGAACGGTTTGTTGTCAGATACTCAGTTTGGCTTCCGTAGAAATAAAGGGACGAATGATTGCCTTGCATTACTTTCGTCTGACATCCAAATTGCCTTCGCTCAAAAGCAACAAATGGCATCTGTATTTTTAGACATTAAAAGAGCATTTGATTCAGTTTCCATTGATGTTCTTTCAGACAAGCTTCACCAAAATGGACTCCCAGCGGTTATAAACAATTATTTGCACAACCTTTTGTCAGAGAAACACATGCAATTTTCACATGGCGATTTGGCAACATTCAGAATTAGCTACATGGGTCTACCGCAAGGCTCATGCCTCAGTCCGCTCCTCTATAATTTTTACGTGAATGACATTGACAGCTGTCTAGTAACCCCATGTACACTAAGACAATTGGCAGATGATGGCGTGGTTTCAGTTACTGGACCCAAAGCTATTGATCTGCATAAACCATTGCAAGATACCTTAGATAACTTGTCCGATTGGGCTGTTCATCTTGGTATCGAATTCTCTGCGGAGAAAACAGAGTTAGTCGTCTTTTCAAGAAAGCATGATCCCGCGCAGCTTCAGCTCCATATGATGGGAAGAATGATCCAACATGTTTTAACTTTTAAATACCTCGGGGTGTGGTTCGATTCCAAATGCACGTGGGGAGGACACATTAGGTTTCTGATAACAAAATGCCAACAAAGAGTAAATTTTCTTCGAACAATAACAGGATCTTGGTGGGGTGCTCATCCGGAAGATCTAATAAAATTGTATCAGACAACGATACTTTCAGTGATGGAATATGGATGCGTTTGCTTTCGTTCCGCTGCAAACTCTCATATTATCAAACTGGAGCGAATTCAGTATCGTTGTTTGCGAATTGCTTTAGGGTGCATGCATTCGACACATACAATGAGTCTTGAAGTTCTGGCGGGAGTTCTTCCATTAAAAGATGGATTTTGGGAGCTTTCATCACGCCTGCTAATAAGGTGTGAGGTGCTGAATCCCATGGTAATTAATAATTTCGAACGACTAGTCGAGCTTCGATCTCAAACAAAATTCATGACAGTATATTTTAACCATATGTCACAGGAAATCAACCCTTCAAGATATATTCCTATCCGTGTCAGCCTCCTAAATGTCCCTAACTCAACTTTATTTTTCGATACATCCATGCAGCGCGAAGTGCGTGGAATCCCGGATCATCTACGTTCGACGGAAATCCCAAAAATATTTTCAAGTAAGTTCAGGCATATTGACTCTGAGAAAATGTTTTACACGGACGGATCGCGAATTGAAGAAGCGACAGGGTTTGGTATGTTCAACAATAATGTTTCGGCCTCATTTAGGCTTCAAGAACCTGCATCTGTTTATATAGCAGAGCTAGCAGCAGTTCATTATAGTTTGAGTGTAATCGTCACATTAATTCCAAACCATTATTTCCTCTTCACAGATAGTCTGAGTGCAATTGAAGCCATTCGCTCAAACATGACTGGCAAGACTGAACCGTTTTTCCTGGGCAAAATAAAACAGTGCCTGAACGACATATTGAACAATAATTATCTAATCACTATAGTCTGGGTCCCGGCTCATTGCTCCATTCCTGGCAATGAAAGAGCCGATATTTTAGCCAAACGTGGTGCTATTGAGGGTGAAATTTATGAGAGACCAATTGCTTTCAACGAATTCTATAGCTCGTCTCGCCAAAGAACACTTGCCAGCTGGCAAGCTTCTTGGGATAAAGATGATCTGGGTCGGTGGATGCACTCAATTATTCCGAAAATATCGACAAAGGCATGGTTCAGGGGACTGGATGTGAGTAGAGATTTCATTCGTGTGATGTCCAAACTCATGTCCAATCACTACACGTTAGATGCACATCTCCTTCGAATTGAGCTCTCCGAGACTAATCATTGTGCTTGTGGCGAAGGTTATCGAGATATTGATCATGTCGTTTGGACATGCGTGGAGTATCGTGATGTCAGATCTCAACTAATAAATTCTTTGCGTACCCAAGGTAGACTATCCAATATCCCAGTTCGAGACATTCTTGCTTGTCGTGACCTTTCATACATGAAACTTATTTATCATTTCATAAAGAAAACTGGAGTTTCAATTTAATAAAGGCCCCTTTCAAGACTTAGTTCTGATCCCAGCTGCGTCCATGAGTTCAACCAATAGCTAAATTAGAATAAAAATAATGTAATGATACAAACAAACTCGAAACAGTTTATGAAATTATTAACAAAATGTCTGAAAATAACAGCTTATTTTATAATTTATAGAAGTTATTCGTTTGGTTCAAATAATATTTCCGAGTAGATTTCATAATTAATGACGAGTTACCTAAGATGATATTTAAGTAATAAGAGAATATGTTTTAATAAATGCAAAACGTTGTGACTATGTTAGAATTAAATTAGGATAAGAATATTATGTAAAAGTGATGCTACGGCGAAGAAAAACTTATGTAAACTGCCTTAAGAAATAAACGTATTTATGAAAAAAAAAAAAGAATTATATTTCGAATCATGGGACTTTTTAGTGTTATAATCAAATCTATTATTTAATGTCTGCTCAAGATATTTGAGTAATCGGCGTTGATAAATATTGTAATTAGGACTTATTTCCAATGTTCCGTAAACCTATTGTTTAACTCTATGTCCTGTTCTTCAGCACATTTTCCAATGATAACATTTAGTGACTGTTCTTGTTTTTCTGTATATAAAGCCTTGAAATTTTTTTTTTCAATCGATTAGATAATAATATCAGATGCGACAAACGTTGAAATTTACCAAACATAAAGCTGCTAGTCCAAACCAAATTGAGCTTGTAAAAAAGTGCATTTTACTTGAGTTGTTCAAATGGCTTCTTTCAGAGCGTGATGCTTCTATTAACTCTCTTGTACTTGACGTTTGCTGCCAATTTTATAGCTAGTCATAATCACTATTTTTACCTGGAGCTGTTAGCGGAATATATTCAATAGTTGCACTATTTATGTACCATTTAATTCCACTATTTCACTGTCACGTTATTACACTTTCACAAAGTCACTACACTAGTCATAATATTTCCGAATGTTCATGCACCCATTGTAAGTGAAATGATTTATGAATACAACCTTCAATACATTAAATGCTTTCAAATTGCATTATCAAATAATAACATCGTGCGTTTATCTCTGATAAGGGTCAATCATCGTGTCAATATTCACTTTACCAAACGATTCTGGATGACTCGACGCTCACTGAGAGTCATGCTTACCAGTAATTAAAAAGGAAAAAGTTTCATCTTTTGTCTGATGTTCAATTCCGAAGGTGCGATGTGTAGTTAACACTAACGATCTTAACAGTCATTTTTAACTAAACTTTTAACTATACACGCAGAGACAGAATTAAAGGGGAAGAATTCATAGAGATGAATATAAATAAAATTAGAAAAGGTATTACTGTTTGTAACGCTCGTATATTTTTTTACGAAAAACAATACATTTGGCGTAAAAATCAAGGAAATACAGTAAATCGACTTTGAAAATACAGTACATTTTACAGTACGCTGTTTTCTTAAAATAGTGAATAATAAACAAAAGCAAATAAATTTGATCAGCTTCTTACGAGGAAAACAGATAGAAAAAATGACATGAGAATACAACTATGTAATGAAAACTCCGAAAAAGCCATCGCAGAGATGGGACTCGAACCCGTAGCAAGCCAAATACGGTTAAATCGTTTTGCATATTAAACTATCCTACATGTGAGACACACATACAAATAGCCTAACTGAACAGAAGAACCGAGCATGTTCAGCTGTGCTCGGGTCCTACGGCGTTCATTTGTAGTCATTTCTCAATAACAATCCCTCCGCAAGGTGTTTCAGCCCTCAATTAGTCCGTTTGTTTGTATGCTTCACATGCAGGATAGCTTAATTGGCAAAACAATTTAGGAGGATAGGAACTATTTTCGGGTTCGAGTACCGTTTCTGCGGTAGCTTTTTCGCGGTTTTCATCACACAGTTGTATTCGCATGTCATGTAAAGCTTACTCAATACGGCTCTACGTCTTAACAAGACTAAACAAATCGTTCAAAACAAGTTCATAAACTCAATTATTTTTTATTTCCCTTTTAGGGCAGATCGAAATTCGATGCGTTGAAGATTTAAAATTCTGTATTAAACTATAGTGTGAAAAATACAGTACACCCTGAAATCAGTGTAAAAATACAGTACAAATTAAAATACAGTAGATTTGAGGGTAAAAACAGTACACAGTATTTGAATCGAAAATACAGTACAATACTGTAAAATACAGTACGGATACGAGCGTGCACTATGTGTCATGCTGAAGCAACTCATTTCATCAGGGTAAATCATAATACTACTAGAGCTATATCATTCAAATGGGTATGAAATACTGTACTGCTCGATATGATGAAGAGTTGAAGTAAATTTGACTAGTTCTTCAACGCTCCGAAATTCTCGATGATATCAATGACGATGCTGACATCATACACCACAACAGTGCGGAAGAGACGTTGTCGTGTAATTTACGACAGGGGTTCAAGATCTGAAGACTGAATAATCATTTTATGGAACGACAGTCAATACTCCCGTGAATGGTTGAATGAATGATTTTAGTTCACTTTCAAACTTTAAATTAATTCTCATAATCGTTTTCTTACAGACAACCTGTTCCCTTTTTTAAAATTTTTCTCGAAAAAACAAATGACAGTTCTTTTTAAACTCTCATCAGAAACCGTGTTAATTGCGAAAACCGTGTAAATAAAAACCGTGTTAATTCCGGAATCCGTGTAAAAAAAGCCGTGTATAAAAAAACCGTGCGAAAAAAAAAACAGTGTAAAAAGAGACCTTAGTGTATTTAAGTTCTTTCAAATTGTGTCATCTATAGATTTGCATCACCTGCAAATTTAATATTTTTTTGATGTGCAGCTTCAATGCATTCACGTGAAATAAAACGGCATGTTGCATCACCTGTACTTATTATATATTTTCCTGTTCATTTGAATGAATCAATTGAATTTGAAAATACATTATCAAATCACCATGTGGATAAGGGATTGTTTTTTTTTTATTTTCAATGCTAAGTACCGGCCAGATACGAATTGAATGACATGTCACCCCAGTAACACTTGTAGAAGTTGTATCCTCTATCTTCGATGGTGTCTCCCTCACCCGTGTTACATTTATTAATATGTTCTGTTATTATCTGAACGTCATAACGATCGGCCAGAAAGTCAATCAAAGGTTGAGGATTAATCGTCCCGTCAGCATCCATGACACCTATAGCGCGGTCAAGACAAACCGCATATTTCTGTAAAAAGTAGTAATCTATCACTCCAATTCATTGAAATTTTCACCTCAATAATTTAATGTTGATATCTTCTGTTACCTAAGATTGACAATATTAACACCATGATTGAGTAACGGGTTGGATATTTACCTTCGATATCTCATCTGGGTAAAGGAGTCCTGTGTACATCCATTGTTTCGCAAAGTCACTGTTCAACTTTATATCCTGTTCTTCAGCACATTTTCCAACGATATAACTCTGTGTTTGTTTTTGTTTCTCTGAGTACTCTGCCTTTAATGTAATAATGTTAGATGGCATCTCCTCTAACACATCAGATTTTTGAATTTACCAGACATAAAGCTACTAGTCCAGAGAAAAATAAGCTTGTAAAATAATTCATTCCACTCAAGTTTGCAAATCGTCTTCTACTACGACGCGAGGTTTCCAATCAACTAAGTTGTGAGTTGAAACTTGAAAACTATTTTATAGTCAATCAAACTGTCCATAGATTAATCTTGTATCTATTGTGTTAGTTATGAATGATTGATAGAACCTCCGTCACAAAAAAACTATGAAATTGCAATGTCAGTATCAAAAATAGCAAACGCATGGTAATTAAATTTATAAAGTTATACGTTACTTCATCAAATGAATTGAAAATTTATTATGTGATCTTACGTATTTATTACACGGGCAAAATTCCGATTCTAGAAATGAGCAAAACGATTCATGATTTGGGAAAATAATATATTTTCATGTTATGATAATACACCATGATTAAAATTTCTCGGATCATGATCCATTCGGACTGATTTCGATGAAATGTAAACGTAACGCACTTGAAGTTGTTGGGTATAACTTCAGGCGTGTTTCTGCTACGATAGTAATTTTTGCAACATAAATTCAGGCGTTATGTGTGATTTTTGCAACGAAGGTCATTTTTGCAATATAAATTCAGTGAAAAGCATGACGAACTTCTTTTAAAATGAAAATATTCTGTTTTCTGTTTTTGAAAAACGATGACGCAAGAGATAACGTGTTTACTTGCGTTCATTACTTCAGTTTTGATTTTATGTTTCAGAATTTAAACACATAAACGAACTGCATGAGGAAACACGAGTGAATCAAGATTCTTAAAAAGAATCTCTATGTCGAATTCTTGCAGAAAAATCGTCTTATTCATAATATTTAGGTGCATAAATACAGCTTGTGTTGTTATATCTATGAAAACAAATTTATCAAAGTGGTTTAAAAAAATATTTTTCTGATTTTCATGAGATGGTGTTCCAAATTCACAATCGAATTAAACGCTAGCTCTCGGAATATTATTCTAGCTACAACGGTCACATCAAATATGTAAGAATACATTCGAACAAAATGTAACATTGATGTTTGTCAAATGAAAAGTGTAGCCTTGCTCAGTCCCTTATGATGTCAATTTTTGGTTCATTATCTTTACTTTTATGTTATGTTGTTAAAACAACACGATTATTAAATAACATGCTTCAGGATCAAGTAAACATTTTCAGTAGGTTTTTCAATGTCTGCTTTTTGCTTTACTATTAATCTATTAATCTATCACATTACTTGAGGCAGAGGGTTCAAAGTGATATCCGGGTAGAAAATTAGAGTTACAAGCTTTGAATGAAATGCATTCTTCAAGTAACGCATTTTCGAACCAAGATTAATTTTCTTGGAAGAAGAGTTATTGCTCATGATTTCATGATAAGTTAAAATGATTGGTTTCATGATTTTCCAATCATAACAGCAGTAACGGATTTCTTTCCGTGTAGCATTAACATTAGCATTAGAGACCGCCCGTGCGTTGTTACTCCGTTATTGATCAGAGCCAATTAAGCTTGCAATTTTTTTTTCTCTGAAACAACTTGCTTGGGAATAGCACGTAGTTTCACATTGTGTGAGCTGCACTGATCCCTGCATGCTGATCAATGCTGACGCCGGCAAAGTCCGAATGCACATCTACCTGGCAATGAAGGATTGTTAGTTCAATGTATGTTGCTACTAGAAAGCGAGTTTGTTAGTAAATTCTCGAATTATCTTTTTATGTATTTATTACCCTGAGTAGCTGGCTACCGAGAATATGTTGCAATTTCATCGCGTTTTGTATTGATATGTACTTTCTACTAAAATTCTTTCGAAACTCACAAGACTCCGGACAGCTGGCTGTCGAAAGCTTTGCTATCAATTCTTACATACATATATATTTATTGTGTTCTAGGCTTTTCCCGTTAGCGGCCATAAGAAAATTTATGTAAGTTCCATTATAGAAATTTTGACCTCTTCTTCCGGTATTTCAGAAACATAAACTCGGAAGTATGTATAGTAATTTTCTGAGGCTATAAAGAACTATATATTGCAACAATTCAAAAATTGTAGTGCTTTGTTTCGTCATTTCAAGCTGGAAGTAACATCTGGATATAATTTAATAGTCTCCCATGAGGCTATAAGACGTTTAATTTGAATTTGATTATACTGGGTCCGTCATCTAACTTTTTTTTGAACTAGCGGATATTTCGACATTGGTAACCTTAATGTCACTTCTGATTTGAAAGAAACTTAGTTTTATCATTCCGCTGAACGAAAATGGTTGTGTATACGCTTGAGGAAAGCGTGAAAATAGTGCAGTTTTACTTTGAAAATCATGGTAATGTTGCGGAATGTGTGGGAAAAAATCATCTTCTCGGATGAGGCACATTTTCATCTCGGCGGGTTTGTTAATAAGTAAAATTGTCGCATCTGGGGGACGGAAAACCCGCACGTTATCATGGAGAAGCCGACGCATCTTCAGAGAGTGACGGTTTGGTGCGGATTTTGGTGTGGTGGCATCATTGGGCCATTTTTCTTCGAAAATGAGGCAGGAGCCGCCGCCACGGTCAATGGAGAACGCTACCGCGCCATGATTAGCGATTGGTTCTTCCCGTTATTTGAAGCGGAAGACTTGGACACCATTTGGTTCCAACAAGACGGCGCTCCGTGCCACACAGCCAACGCTACGATCGATCTTCTGCGCACAGTCTTCGAATATCGAATTATCAGTCGAAATTCGGATGTCGTTTCGCCACCTCGGAGCTGTGATTTGACGCCGTTAGACTATTATCTTTGGGGGGCTGTCAATGATAAGTGTTATGTGGACAAGCCAGAGACAATTCAAACCTTGAAGGACAACATTTGTGCAGCCATAGCTGAAATAAAGCTGCATACAATCGAAAATGTACTAAAAAACTGGACCGATCGTATGGCGTACTGCAAGGCCAGTCGAGGCAGCCATCTGAATGAAATTATATTCCACAATTAACCGGAAGGATTGTACTTTAATATGAAAAAATAAATTTTGAAATCGGATGAACCGTTTGTGTTTTATTGCATGTTAAAAAAAAGTTACATGGCGGGCCCTGTATACCTTATGATCAAAAAAGAACCGGAATTTTATTAAAAACGTGATTAATCCACCTAGCAGTGAGATGATACCTTTTTTCATCAATACGCATGTGTTTTTGCATGGATATTCTTAGGTGTTTTAGTTCTCATGACATTATATTAATTATCGTCGTTTTAAACGGCAAATTGAGATTTTAATCACTCATTGCCCTGTAATGTCGAAATCGTATCGAATTTTAATCTGACAACGTGTGACAATCGATTGATCATTCCATGAGATGTCGAAGTAAGTTCCACTTTAGAGTTTTTCGTCATTATTTATGGTACTTCCAGAGCTGGTATTCAGGAATTAGCATAGCCCAAAATGCTTCGAATGGCCATAAATTATTACGCCAAACAATTTACATGAAATTTATAAACTCATCATCTGTAATTCCAGAATCGGATAAAATTCACCAATTTTGTATGGGACCTTAAGTCCTGTAATATTTGTTTTTGAAGTTCGATTTGGTCTTTTTTGAGAAAATGATTGAGCTTTGAGAATCGATTCGATACTGGAACCGGAATTCTAAAATCGGTGTAGCCGAAATCAGTTAAATTCACCTGAGCAGTGTGTAGACATCTTTGAGAAATTGTAGTGCGAATTAAAATTTGGGGGTACATTCCGAATCCAAAAACGAATACCGCTCAAACTGAAATAAATTTATTTGGTAATCGACTATCCAAATCTGCAAACCCGATAAACCTGATTAATTTATGTGAAATTGACATTTTTATACTAATCACCCTGCATTTTCTAAACCAGAAGTCGGATCGGACTAAAAAGTAAGAGGTTTTATAGGATTTTAAGACCTCTCATTTGAATCATAGCTGATTCTTAGATTTCATTTGAATCTTAGATCGGTTCAGCCATCTACGAGAAAAATTAATTGCATTATTTTAATTTCGTTTCACATATCATCCTGTGGTTTCGCAATCAGAAGTCGGATCCAAACGTAATTCAGGAACCTTGTTTGGGAGTATACGACTTTTCATATGAATCTGAGTTTGTAGAAAACGGTTTAACCATCTCCGAGAAAATTGAGTGAAATTATTTGTCACACACGAATTTGCTGATCTCGACGAACTGAGTCGTATGGTATATGGAAGTCATGTTCTTCCAGCATTTATTGCTGTAAATAGTTTAAATCAATATAATTATGGAATTACTTCCAACTCGATAATGCTGGTATCATCTGGTTTACATATGCCATATTCGAAAGATTATGTTGCCAAAAATGAACCGTGCTAAAATTGGTCCGAGGCGAATTGTCATAAAAAAGGATGCTGTACACAGTCTTTTTGGTACTTAGAAACAATTATATGTAACAGTATAAAAAATCGTGTTTCATGTTGCTCCCAAGCATTGCTTTTTCATACAGCGCTCAAAATTCCTTCTACTGGAATAAGGCTTACACAAAAATATCGATATCTCCGTTAAAAATGGCCGGATTTTAACAATCTATGGCTTGTTTGATAGGTATTACCGAGCGAAATCTAAGTCTGGAAACATATTCTGTTTTCAAGGTCAAATGTGACAGATACTGTCAAAAAACTGAAAATTTTGACATAAAACTTCGTATAACTCAAAAAGAAAACATCCGATCTCAAAACCATTCAATAGCGTTCTGGGTGACGGGGAGACCTTTCATTTGCGACTAGTTTGATCAAAATCGGTCCAGCCATCTCTGAGATCTCGACCTCTTAGTTGACAACACACATACAGACACACACACATACACACACACAGACATTTGCTCAGTTCGTCGAGCTGAATCGATTGGTATATGACATTCGGCCCTCCGGGCCTCGGAAAATTTTTCGAAAGTTTGAGCGAATTCTATACCTATTTTTTATATATATAAAAAAAGGTAAAAACGCAAAATTTCAATTTTTAATAAATTTTTTTATTATCGCCTTCAAAGTACTCTCCTCCTGCGGCATACATGCATGCCAACGCTTGATCCAATTTTCCATACAAGTTTTATAGGCCGCCGAAGGTATGGCCTTTAGTTCACGCAGCAAATTCTCTTTTTTTGTCTCTATGGTCTCAAAACGCGTTTCCCGCAATGGCAATTAGAGTCTGGAGACGAGAAAAAAGTCACACGGGGCCATATCTGGAGAGTACGGTGCTTGGTTGATGATATTGGTTAAGTTTTTGGCCAAAAACTGCGACACAACCAACGCTGTGTGAGCCGGCGCATTCAATGAAATTCAGCTTTTTTGGCACCAGCCGAGAAGCGACGCGTTTCAAACCCAAAACATCAGTTAAAATGTGTTCGGCTGATCCATAAGAGATGCCCAACAACACAGCAATCTCTCTAATCGGTACAGAACGATTTTGCAACACAATTTGCTTCGCCGATTCAATGTTTTCTTCAGTAACAGATGTTGTTGGGCGGCCAGGGATCTCGTCATGATCCAAGCTTGTACGACCACCTTTGAAGCGTTTATAACACTCGTATGCCTGTGTTTTTCCTAGACACGATTCACCAAAGGCCTTTTCTAACATTTTCAACGATTCGGAACGCTTAAATCCATTTGCAACACAAAATTTGATGCACGCATGTTGTTCTAAATTTTCATCCATTATAAAAATCGCCACACGAAAATTTTTCAACTTTTTTGTATAGACGCCAAACAAAAACTAATCGTACGATATGCGTCAAATTTTAACAGAATGTGTATAAAAGTGTTGCCAACGTTGATAGAATAAAAGTTTACCGATTGGACAAGCGCGGGAATTTTAAAATGAAAATTCCGGTTCTTTTTTTATCATAAGGTATAAACGAACAAGTCATCTTTTATAGTTTTTATTACTATTTCGGTATTTCCAAAGCCGAGGGGCTGGGGTCCACTAGGAGATTGATAGTACCTATTAGTTTTCTCCGGACAGAACCAGCATCTAGCCGTATGGAATCCGTCGGGAAAAAATAAGCCAAGAATAGATCCACTGGGTTCCTGCTTCCATGTCATAAAAGGGCACAATTGCAGGAGTTTTTTTTCTTTTTATTTTTTAATTGAATGATAAAAGTCAACTATTGAGTAAATCCTTTAATATTACAAGATTAATAACAGAGATAACATACATCGGTATATTGAATAAGTAGTAAAAAAATACTTGTTTGTATGGAAGATGTCCACGTAGCAGACCTGGCATATCTGCATCTCGCGATTTGTTGAAAAAATGGGGTGCCGGTAACCGAATTCTGTACACATTGTTAAATTTATGGAAAACGAATATTTTTATAGAAATGATGTTGCTGTACTAAAACGACTCTGCATCTGAATCAATTTTATTTTCATCATTATGTAAACTACTCTATAAAAGTTTTGTTTTATTTTCTAAAGTTGTATCCTCTATCTTCGATTGTATCTTTTTCGTCCGTGTTACATTTTTGAGTGGCCTCTGTCACTGCCTGAACGTCGTGACCATCGGCCAGTAAGTCGATCGTGGCTTGAATATTGATCGTACCATCAGCATTCCACATATTTATCATACGTTGGGTACAAAGTGCAAATTTCTGTAAGAAGAATTATATTCCAAATTAACTGCATGTGAGAGTTAGGTCACTAGGAGCGAGTAAATACTCATCTCAGGTAATCATTTGAGACCACAAGCGAGTGTGGCTAGTAGCATAAACTATAGGGTTACTGTTCCAAAGCCCTGTAATCTTAAGACAGTATGCACAAGATAATGCTTCTTGTTTTAGGAACACATGTAGTGGTTTAATGCACAGTAGCGCCTCTAGAGTAGCAGTAGGAGATAATTTAGCTTTGAATGAACTGTCGCGATGCTAAAAATGGTCTAACAATAGTTGTGTAGATCCAATCGCTCAGATGATAATCGTTTTGATTTCGGATTGAAGTGATGGATCCATGTTTCATCCATTATCACACATCTAGGCAAAAAATCTGACTCGTTGTTGTTTTTAATCGACTGTGAGTAAACATGGCACCCAACTTGAAAATAATTTTCTCTTGGTAAAATGTTTATGCATAATTTTAAAAATAGTGCCTTGTGACATTCTTATGGCCTCAGCTATCAGCTCAACTCATTTCATTTAACGATTTGATATAACCAATTTTTGAAGCTTTTTGGTACTTTCGGGAGTAATCACCTCGATTTTATGACCAGAATGTTCGCTATCGCCTAAATGCAGCAAATCGTTCTTTTCGATCGTCATTGGTGAGCTTGTACAGTATTCCCTTTTATCAAGAAGCAATGATAAAAAAAACCCACGAAATTGTTTTGATTCTATTGTTTTGAAAACGACAAAAGTAGCTTGAATTAAATGGCAGTCACTTTTTTCTGACTAATCGGAATGTCATGAAATTTCCACATAGTTTTTTGAGAGTTGGTACTTCATAAACATTACACGGATTTGACAATGTATGTCTGTCACACAACTAATTAAGTGATACGTTAACTGTATTCAGGTTTACCTTAAATCATTTTCTTATATAATTGTTATTTACAAAACAGTTCTATATTACATACGAAACCATTCAAATTATATCGCAGATAGTTTTAATAAAAGCATGACTCGTGTTCATCCCTTTTTCCCCGACTCTTAAGCTGAATTCTCTTGTACAATCCTGAAGCAGATCAAATACGACCTATTAAATTTAATTCATATTACGCAGAAAGCTCAAGCGATCCAAATACAAACAGTGGAAATCACGTCACTAGACCATTCAAACAGTTCCACCCTGATTTTGTTCCTAATTCGTATTTTTATCTATCTTTAACCCATGCAATCACAGTAAAAAAAGACTTTTGAACTAAGGATCGAGAGGTCGTGTAATTGTGTTTCTCATATTACTGATACCATCATAAATATTATCCGTAACAAACTCAGGAATTTCGTATGAAACCCTTAGACTATTCATAATTTTAAGTTTTTGAAAAACGGTTTAGAGATGTAATTCTTGAAGAAAAGTGAGTGAGTTTACAGTTTTTGAGCATGAATAGCATAAATCCGGATTCGGAAGACCGGTATATCCGAAGTTAGTTCGCTATAATTAACTCTCCGTTTTTTTACGGTATACAATTTGTTTACACTCTTTATCCTGTAGTTCCGGAAGCCGGATCTAGATCCAGAAGTTCAGGAATTTGGTATGGGACCATAAGACCTTTCATTTGATAAATTCATAAACTGTGAAAATCAGTCAAACTTAACCTTCCTTTATTGAATTTATAAAACTTTATCTAACTTCCCCTTTACTGAATCTATCAAATGGTAGGTCTTGAGATGCCGTCCTTTTTGTTTGCCGTGAATACGACTTACTTTACTATGGGGCGCCTTTTCAAAATAATCATGTTCAAGGATTGGGAGAACTAAATCGTGAATACTTTTTGTTGTACTTAACTCAACAACATATATTTTGGTGCATGCTATTGAAAATATGATCAGCAATTTATAAGAATATTTTCAGTAGGAAAAAATCACAACAAATAACAAAAAATTATAGTTTTCAAAAATTGTTGGTATCAACGAGTATTAAAGAGAAAAACTCATGACACTTGTTTGTTTTTCTCACGCATAGACGACGGTTTTCGATCATTTCGATCCTACTCTCAGAATTACAGGGTGATTAGCGTAAGAATTTTGCTTTCAAGGGTGTTTTCCATAAACGACACTGAAAAAAGAGAATAAATTTCCTTGAAAATGACTTAACAATTTTCCAACAACAATCCACCAGCACACATTCCTCGTCGCAAGTCTTATTGAACCCTCCGCTTTATTATCAGACGCTGACTAGAAATTTTTGGTTGATCGCTTTGAGGTTAGTTTTTCGCAGTTTTCATTTCATAGTCGTACTCGTGTTTTTTTCCTCGTTAGATGCTGATTATTTAAGTTCTTTCAAATTGTGTCATCTATAGATCTGCATCACCGGTAAATTTAATAATTTTTTGGTGTGCAGCTCCAATGCATTCACGTGAAGAAAAAAAACGGCATATTGCATCATCTGTACATTTTATATATTTTCCTGTTCATTTGAATGAACCAATTGAATTTGAAAAGACATTATCAAATCACCAGGTGGATATGGAATTTAATTTTATTTTTAAGGCTCAGTACCGGCCAGATACGAATTGTATGACTCGTCACCCCAGTAACACTTGTAGAAGTTGTATCCTCTATCTTCAATGGTATCTCCCTCACCCGTAATACATTTATTAATATGTTCTGTTATTATCTGAACGTCATGACCATCGGCCATTAAGTCAATCAAAACTTGAGGTTTAAACGTCCCATCAGCATCCAGCACGCCTATAGCGCGGTCAAGACAAACGGCAAATTTCTGTAAAAAGAGTAATATATCACTTCAATTCATTGAAATTTTCACCACAATAATTTAATGTTGATATCTTCTGTTACCTAAGATTGACAATATTAACACAATGGTTGAGTAACGGTTATGATATTTACCTTCGATATCTCCTCATCTGGGAAAAGCTTTCCAGTGTACATCCATTGTTTCGTAAAATCACTGTTCAACTCTATGCCTTGTTCTTCAGCACATTTTCCAACGATAAAACTCTTTGTTTGTTTTTGTTTTTCTGTAAACTCTGCCTGTAATGTAATAATGTTAGATGGCATCTCCTCTAAAACATTAGATTTTTTAATTTACTAGACATAAGGCTACTAGTCCAGAGAAAAATAAGCTTGTAAAATAATTCATTCCACTTAAGTTTGCAAATCGTCTCCTACTACGACGCGAGGTTTCCAATCAACTAAGTTGTGAGTTGAAACTAGAAGACTATTTTATAGTCAATCAAAATGTCCAGAGATTGATCTTGTATCTATTGTGTTAGTTATGAATGATTGATAGAACCTCCGCCACAAAAAAAAATTGCAATGTCAGTATCAAAAATAGCAAACGCATGATAGTTAAATTTATAAAGTTATACGTTACTTCATCAAATGAATTGAAAATTTATTATGTTTTTTTACGTATTTATTAGCATTAGAGACCACCCGTGTGTTGTTACTCCGTTATTGATCAGAGCCAATTAAGCTTGCAAAATGTTTTTTTTCTGAAACAACTTGCTTAGGAATAGCACGTAGTTTCACATTGTGTGAGGTGCATTGATCCCTGCATGCTGATCAATGCTGACGCTGGCAAAGTCCGGATGCACATTTACCTGGGAATGAAGGATTGTTAGTTCAATGCATGTTGCTACTAGAAAGCGAGTTTGTTAGTAAATTTTCGAATAATATTTTTATGTATTTATTACCCTAAATACACGCAGAGAAATTGAGCATGTTTAAAATAACAAATCGATTAGTAGATTTTTGAACTTGATTTCTGTTTATTTCAAGCTAGACCATGATTGTTACAAACCAATTTCTCCCATCAACATTAAAAATAATCTCTGTTTAATTTGAATCAAAATTTTGGTATAACCAAACGAAAAGTATATTTGTTCCGGCTGAGTTTATTGTTGAAATGAACTAACTATTTATTACATGTCAACCAAAGTTGAGTTAATGTTATCAGCCATGTCCTTGTTGATTCAATTCAGCTATATCTTCAAAACAGGAAAAAAATTTGGTTCGATTTATCTATGATCTTATTTGTGTTAAGATACAACTAACTTTACCGTTTAAATGAACCGTAATAGTTTTATTTCTTGTGAACCAGAGAATTTTTTTCCCGCGCGAATAAACCAGGGCATTCTTTCTCGCGGATAAAGTTTGTACGCGTTTCATAAGTAAAATTTTATCTGCTTATTCATTCTCGTTTAAGGTTTTCAACAATTCAAGTGTACATTCTCTTCACAAAAAACCGGACTGATGGAGCACCTAACCGTTGGATGTTATAAAAATCGAAAAACCTTGATTATGGTATGTGAATTCGTTCGTTCATCGACAAAACTCCTAAATATCTTGAAAAATTCATAATTAAAAAAAAATTGTTTTTCAGGAATTTTATAACGAATATAAATCGAAATAAAAGTTGTATCAAAAATTACCTTGTAAATTAGTTTGAAAGAAATCTTTTCATTCTTAAAAACAAACAAAAATGTATGATTTCAACAATCAAAAACGTTAGTTGAAATAGCTAAATTTAAGGTAATTTATTTCAACTTAAAAGTTTGTTAATTTAAAGCGCAACATTTCTTAACTTCATTTCGTTCATTCATAACAAATGTTTCAAATTGAATTCACTGTGAAATTGTTTGTCAAAAAAATGACAAGAACGCACAAGAGAAATATTTGTTGTTTTTATCAAAATGTCGCTTGAAACAAACTAACCCACTGAGTAAAATTGATTATCATGTTTTGTAGTTTCAAGCAGCAATGTTTTCTATATCAAACCAGATTTTCTTTTGTCACTATTTTAACAAAAAAAAAAATCGTTGCGAGAAACCCAAATTTGGTTATATATACAATTTTTTTCTCTGCGTGTAGCAGGCTACCGAGAATATGTTGCAATTTTACCGCGTTTTGTATTAATATGTACTTTCTACTTAAATTCTACCGAAACTCGTAAGACTCCGGACAGCTGGCTGTCCAGAGGTTTGCTATCAATCCTTACATATAAATACATTGTGTTCTGGGATTTTCCCGTTAGCGGCCATAAGAAAAATTCTGTAAGTTCAATTTCAGAAATTTTCACCTCTTCTTCCGGTATTACAGAAACATGAACTCGGAAGTATGTATAGTAAGTTTCTGAGACCATTAAGAACTCTATATTGTAACAGTTCAAAAATTGTAGTGCTTTGTTTCGTCATTTCAAGCTGGAAGTAACATCTTGATATATATAGTTCCCCATGAGGCTATAAGACGTTTAATTTTAATGTGATTATATATAACAGAACAAGTCATCTTTTGGAGTTTTTATTACTATATTGGTATTTCCACAGCCGTATGCTGGGAACTGGTATATCCAATGGTTAATGAATTTTTGTTTACTTATTAAGTAAAGTGATCATTTTTTATCATTTCAAAAGAGGTGTTCGATTATCGACATTCCCATAAAGCAGGAAAAATTGAAGTAAAAACAGCCATGATTTGACGAAAAAAAAAAAGGAGTTTATTAATTTCGGAGGCGTTTAGGACAAAATTTTTGATTGTCTAACGGTTTCGGAGTCGCCATGTCTGACAGTGTTTTACTTATATGACGAATGTATGGAAGATGTCCAGTTGTCCACGTGGTTTATATCACCAGAGATGCCAAATTTGCAGACCTGGCATCTCGACATTTCGCGATTTGTTGGAAAAAATGGGGTGCCGGTAACCGAATTCTGTACACATTTTGAAATTGATGGAAAAACTAAGGTTGCGAATATTTTGATAGAAACTGGTAGTGATTCACGAAATAGATTAAATTCACATTATAAATATTCAATGAATTCACCCTTCGATGTATGTTCTTCAATTTATGGCAATATAACAAAGGTCAGAAAAAACTTTTCTGTTGATATTCACACCATTAAAAATTATCGCATTATTTTGATCGCAGCAAAAGTAGACGTGTCTTTTTTGTTTTGGTATTCGGCACAAAAAAACGGGCTGCTATTACACAGAATCGAAATATCTGAAAACATCCAAAAGAACTGCTCTGACACGATACTCCAAGTATGGAGGTTACGTTTTGTACAATAATTATATTCAGATAAATAAGTTGTACAAGAAAACCGCTTCACTGCCATACCAATTATCTAAAGAGGGTACAGCACGGGATGAAGTCTAACACAAAAGCTTTCTGGAAGCACGTGCAAAAAAAAAGGAATTGGGATTACCATCGTTAATACAATTGTTGTTGACTTCAGGCAGTGCAAAATTCGACCTTCGATACGAGAACTTGAAGGTTTGCCTAAGGAGAAAATGCATCTTGACATTAAACGTGTGCATTTACTTCAATGCAATAAGACCAATAATGTTGTTTATATCTAGTTCTATAAAGAGTTGGATGCAATTCAATTCGCTAAAGACAATAACAATGTGCACTATGTGGAGCACGAGAACATTAAGTACAACATTCCAGTATATATGGATGATAATGCTATAGAAGTGCGTGTGCATGATCTTCACTCAAGCGTCACCGATTCTTATATTCGCAAAACTATGTCCCAATACGAAGAGATTCTCTCTATCGTAAAAGAAAAGTCGAATAATTTTTTCCCCGGTATTCTAAATGGCGTACGTTTATTACGCATACACTTGAAGAGGCCTATACATTCTTATGTGATTTTCGGTCAAGATACAAGAATTCCGTGCAAATCACTTGTTTGCTATGACAATCAGATGGCCACATGTCATTATTGCCAAAAAGCTGTATACTACGGTAAGCCATGTGATAAACTGAACAAGGAGACAACTACACCAAAGGACAACGGTGCTTCCTTCACACCAACCCCAAGCAACCCCAGTACACCTGTTATAGCCACCAATAACAATGAAGCATCCCCTTCAACGAAACCATTAGTATCCCCTATAGATAAAGTACACCGACTGCAGTTAACAACTTACCCTCCAACCAACCAGCAATTGCAACCAATATACGAAAAGGTGCATCTACAGCAACTAGCAACGAAAAGAAGACGGAAATCGACAACAATACCATCGATGCGGCGATGGATGACGAGACGAACCACGACCGAAATGCCCCTCAATCCTCGCAGGAGGGAAATGGAAGCTCCTCTCCCCCTAGAAAAAGGGTGACAACGAGATCCAACTAAAAAAAATGTATTTAATAAATCGGCTCAATCGGCCATGTAAAGCTTGTACACAAATATGCCTGAATAAAAAATATCTTTTAAATAAAAAAAAAATAATAATAACCAATTTTTGAAGCTTTTTGGTTTGGTAATTGGTGAGCTTGTACAGTATTCCTTTTTATCAAGAAGTAACTCACGAAATTGTTTTGATTCCATTATTTTGAAAACGACAAAAGTAGATTAAATTAAATGGCAGTCACTTTTTTCGGACTAATCGGAATATCGTGAAATTTCCACATATGTTTTTGAAAGTTGGTACTTCATAAACATTACACGGATTTGACAACGTGTGTCTGTATCACAACTTATTAAGTGATACGTTAACTGTATTCAGGTTTACCCTAAATCATTTTCCTATATAATTGTTTACAAAATTGTTCTATGTTACATAGGAAACCATTCAAATTAGATCACAGATAGTTTTAATAAAAGTATGACTCGTGTTCATCCCTTTTTTCTCCGACTCTTAAGCTGAATTCTCTTGTACAATCCTGAAGCAGATCAAATACGACCTATTAAATTTAATTCATATTACGCAGAAAGCTCAAGCGATCCAAATACAAACAGTGGAAATCACGTCACTAGGACATTCACACAGTTTCACCCTGATTTTGTTCATAATTCGTATTTTTATCTATCTTTAATCCATGCAATCACAGTTAAAACAGCCTTTTGAACTAAGGGCCGAGAGGTCGTGTAATTGTGTTTCTCATATTACTGATACAATCATAAATATTATCCGTATAAAACTCAGGAACTTCGTATGAAACCCTTAGACTTTTCGTATTAATTTAAATTTTTGAAAAACGGTTTAAAGATGTAGATCTTGGAGAAAAAAGAGTGAGTTTACAGTTTTTGAGCATGAATAGCATAAATCCGGATTCGGAAGACCGGTATATCCGAAGTTGGTTCGCTATAAATAACTCTCTGTTTTATGTTACGGTATAAAAATTGTTAACACTCTTCATCCTGTAGTTCCGGAAGACGGATCCAGATCCAGAAGTTCAGGAATTTGGTATGGGACCATAAGACCTTTCATTTGAATTTAACCCTCAGGGTACGGACTGGGTTACCGTAACCCGAGCGAAATTTGAAAGAAACGCCATACGAAGAGAAGTCGGCGAGGGGGGTCCGGACCAGGGGGGGGAAAAACTTATAGGTACACACTATTAGAGGCCCAAGCGGCAGAGTCAGTCTCCGCTTTGTGTCCGAGCTAGACAAATATAAACATTGTGCTCGGGTGTGGTACACCCAGTCCGTATCGAACGTTACAAAATCCAAAATTTTCAAAAAAATTAAGTTTTAATTTTCGTCTGTTTGCCGCTGAGGAATAAAAAGGTAAGTAAGAATACGTACTCTTTACTTAATTTTGTAGATTCTAACCTCAAAATAACGCGTTGTACATGGTGTAAGCGATGTGTAAAGAGCACGTAGCGAAACTGTGCTGCGAGTGCGGCAATATTATGTAACATGACTTGTGTAACTTTTTAATAATAAATATTCGCCTTTAACAATTATGTTTGGTATTTATTTATATGATACTACTAAACAATATCTAAAAAACAATTTTTTTACGCTCAAAATAATTAACTTTAACCTTTATCATCATAAATCAACGAAACAACGTTTTTTCGCTAACTCGAAAAAACGCGTATTTTCATTTTTCAAAAATATATAGTTTTTGGAATAAATCAAAAAACCGTTATGGACATTTGTAAGAACTACTTTTTACCTTTCAAATGCGAGTTATACAATGTTAATTTTTTTTTTCAAAAAGTTACAGCATTTTGAAAAAAAAACGTTTTTTACAAAAAAAATTCAAGACCCGTTCACATTTTTCATTATAATTTTTTTTCAATCAGTTAAATGATTAATCTGACAACTCTATTATATTTTTGAGACAATTTCACACAAAATAAAAAACAATTATTCAAATTGACAAAGTACAGCTCGATATACACCCAATCAAAGTCGCCGGGTTAGGCTAACCCTGTCCGTACTGAACATAACTTTTTTATAGTCCGTATCCTGAGGGTTAAGTGTGTGAAAATCGGTCATACATATCCTTCCTTTATTGAATTTATCAAACTTTATCTAACTTCACCTTTACTGAATCTATCAAATGGCAGGTCTTGAGATGCCGTCCTTTTTGTTTGCCGTGAATACGACTTACTTTACTATGGGGCGCCTTTTCAAAATAACTATGTTCAAGGATTTGTAGAACTTAATTGTGAATACTTCTTGTTGTACTTAACCCAACAACATATATTTTGGTGCATGCTATTGAGAATATGATCAGCAATGTATAAGAATAATTTCAGTATGAAAAAATCACAACAAATAACTAAAAATTATAGTTTTCTAAAATTGTTGGTATCAACGAGTATTAAAGAGAAAAACTCATGACACTTGTTTGTCTTTCTCATGCCCGGACGACGGTTTTCGTTCATTTCGATCCTACTCTCAGAATTACAGGGGTTTTGCTTTCAAGGGTGTTTTCCATAAATGACACTGAAAAAAGAGAATCAATTTCGTTGAAAATGGCAACAATTTTTTTAGTTTGTAGATCTTGTAGCCAGATGACCAAATAATGTTATTTCAGTTTTAACGGTTTCCAGATCCACGATCTGGAAGTACCTGAAATAGTTTTTTATCTTTCAGCAGCATCCACCAGCACACATTCCTCATCGCATCACAAGTCTAATTGAACCCTCCGCTTTTTTATCAGACGCTGACTTGAAATTTTTGGTTGATCGCTTCGAGGTTAGTTTTTCGCAGTTTTCATTTAATAGTTGTACTCGTGTTTTTTTCCTCGTTAGATGCTGATTCTTTAAGTTCTTTCAAATTGTGTCATCTATAGATTTGCATCGCCTGTAAATTAAATATTTTTTTGGTGTGCAGCTCCAATGCATTCACGTGAAAAAAACGGCATATTGCGTCACCTGTACATTTTTTATATTTTCCTGTTCATTTGAATGAATCAATTGAATTTGAAAAGACATTATCAAATCACCAGGTGGATAAGGGATTGTTTTTTTTTTATTTTCAAGGCTCAGTACCGGCCAGATACGAATTGAATGACTTGTCACCACAGAAACACTTGTAGAAGTTGTATCCTCTATCTTCGATGGTGTCTCCGTCACCCGTGTTACATTTGTTCATATGTTCTGTTATTATTTGAAAGTCATAAGTATCGGCCAGAAAGTCAATCAAAGGTTGAGGATTAATCGTCCCATCAGCATCCATCATGCCTATAGCGCCTACAAGACAAACCGCAAATATCTGTAAAAAGTAGTAATCTATCACTCCAATTCATTGAAATTTTCACCACAATAATTTAATGTTGATATCTTCTGTTACCTAAGATTGACAATATTAACACAATGATTGAGTAACGGGTTGGATATTTACCCTCGATATCTCCTCATCTGGGAAAAGGAGTCCTGTGTACACCCATTGTTTCGTAAAATCACTGTTCAACTCTATACCCTGTTCTTTAGCACATTTTCCAACGATAAAATTCTGTGTTTGTTTTAGTTTCTCTGAATACTCTGCCTATAATGTAATGTTAGATGGCATCTTCTCTAACACATCAGATTTTTAATTTACCAGACATAAAGCTACTAGTCCTGAGAAAAATAAGCTTGTAAAATAATTCATTCCACTTAAGTTTGCAAATCGTCTCCTACTACAACGCGAGGTTTCCAATCAACTAAGTTGTGAGTTGAAACTAGAAGACAACTTTATAGTCAATCAAACTGTCCATAGAATAATCTTGTATCTATTGTGTTAGTTATGAATGATTGATAGAACCTCCGCCACAAAAAAAAAATAAAATTGCAATGTCAGTATCAAAAATAGCAAACGCATGATAATTAAATTTATAAAGTTATACGTTACTTCATCAAATGAATTGAAAATTTATTATGTTTTCTTACGTATTTATTAGCAATAGAGACCGCCCGTGTGTTGTTACTCCGTTATTGATCAGAGCCAATTAAGCTTGCAAAATGTTTTTTTTCTGAAACAACTTGCTTAGGAATAGCACGTAGTTTCACATTGTGTGAGCTGCATTGATCCCTGCATGCTGATCAATGCCGACGCCGGCAAAGTCCGGATGCACATCTACCTGGGAATGAAGGATTGTTAGTTCAATGTATGTTGCTACTAGAAAACGAGTTTGTTAGTAAATTTTCGAATAATATTTGTATGTATTTATTACTCTGAGTAGCCGGCTACCGAGAATATGTTGCAATTTTATCGCGTTTTGTGTTAATATGTACTTTCTACTAAAATTCTACTAAAACTCGTCGCTGGCTGTTGAGAGGTTTGCTATAAATTCTTACATGTAATTTATTGTGTTCTGGGCTTTTCCCGTTAGCGGCCATAAGAAAATTTCTGTAAGTTCCATTTTAGAAATTTTGACCTCTTCTTTCGGTATTTCAGAAACATGAACTCGGAAGTATGTATAGTTAGTTAGTTAGTTTTCTTTATTCTTTCAGCCAGTGGCTGGTTCGTCTCTATAAAGTATGTATAGGCATTTTCTGAGGCTATAAAGATCTATATATTGTAACAGTTCAAAAATTGTAGTGCTTTGTTTCGTCATTTCAAGCTGGAAGTAACATCTTGATATAATTTAATAGTTCCCCATGAGGCTATAAGACGTTTAAATTTAATGTGATTATGTATAAAAGAACCAGTCATATTTTGGAGTTTTTATTACTAATTCGATATTTCCAAAGCCGTTCGCTGGAAACTGGTATATCCAAAGCTCAGTGAATTTTGGTTTACTTATTAAGTAAAGTGATCATTTTTTATCATTTCAAAAGAGGTGTTCGATTATCGCCATTCCCAAAAAAAATCTGCTAGACATGAAAAAATTTAAGTGAAAAAAGCAATGATTTAAAGGAAAAAGTATGGAGTTTACTCATTTCGGAGGCTTTTAGGACAAAATTTTGATTGTCTAACGGTTTTGTAGTCGCCATGTCTGACAGTGAAGAATGTTTTACTTATATGACGAATGTATGGAAGATGTCCACGTGGTTCATATCACCAGAGATGCCAAATTTGCACACCTGGCATCTCTTCATCTCGCGATTTGTTGAAAAAAATGGGGTGCCGGTAACCGAATTCTGTACACATTTTGAAATTGATGGAAAAACTAAGGTTGCGAATATTTTGATAGAAACTGGTAGTGAATCACGAAATAGATTAAATTCACATTATAAATATTCAATGAATTCACCCTTCGATGTATGTTCTTCAATTTATGGCAATATAACAAAGGTCAGAAAAAACTTTTCTGTTGATATTCACACCATTAAAAATTATCGCATTATTTTGATCGCAGCAAAAGTAGACGTGTCTTTTTTGTTTTAGTATTCGGCACAAAAAAACGGGCTGCTATTACACAGAATCGAAATATCTGAAAACATCCAAAAGAGCTGCTCTGACACGATACTCTTAGTATGGAGGTTACGTTTTACGTAATAATTAAATTCAGATAAATAAGTTGTACAAGAAAACTGTGAAGCGCTGCCATACCAATTATCTAAAGAAGGTACGGCACAGGATCAAGTCTAACCTAAAAGCTTTCTGGAAGCACGTGATTGAGCAAAGGAAGGAATTGGGATTACCATCGTTAATGCGATTGCCAGCTGTTTTCGGAACAATTCGCTCGTGTTTGCTCATCTGAAGCATTACCCCAACAGCAAATCGAACGAGTGGTGATCAACGTTCCGGTATCCAACTGCTTTTTGCACTCCATTGACTAGACGTGAATTCGGTACAGATGGCTATCGCTGCACAGTGGGAAAAATCTATGAAAACCCGCAAAGAATTCTGTAACTCATTAACTAATTGAGATAGGTCAACAAACTAAAGCGTTTATTATGTTAAAATTTCCAAGGAATTCAATGGAATGGTTTGTAATGGCCGCACGAATCGCAATCCAGCTCGTTTTACCCCAAATGTACAGCAGTTTTGGGGTTTCCTATAACATTCGCTCTGTAACTTGAAAAGAAGTCGAGTGCGGTATTCTGGAATAGCCTACTTTCATGTAAAAAAGTCTGGAGAATCGATTAGAGGAACCCACACTGGCCGCACGAAACATTTTGGTGGCTATTTTACCTAAATTCCTCCATTTCATGAGATCCTTACTGTAAATCGTCCTTAAATCTTGGTAAAACTTCTTGCAAGTTTGCTTAATCTAGCTTATCTTATGTAAAAAAGTCTGTAGAACCGAATGGAAGAACCCCATTTCCTCCATTTTATGGTATTTTATTGTAAATCGGTCTTTAATCATGGTAAAACTTATTGCAAGTTTACTAAATTTTGTTTATCTTATAGAAAAAAGTCTGTAGAACCGAATGGAAGATCCTACACTGGCCGCACGAAATGTTCTGGTGACTATTTTACCCCATTTCTTCAATATGTGAAATTTTCATCTAAATCACCCTTAAGTCTTAAGAAAACCACGTTGAAAGCATACGAAAACTATCTTATATCATGTAAAAAGGTCTGTAGAACCGAATGGAAGAACCTACATTGGCCGCACGAAACGTTTTGATGACAATTTTACCGAGATTTAAGGACGATTTACAATAAGATATCATGAAATGGAGAAAACGTTTCTAAAACTGCTGGGCATTTGGGGTAAAACGAGCAGGATGGCGATTCGTGCGGCAATTAAAAACCATTCCATTGAATTTATTCATTTTTTACATAAGAAACACTCTTGTTAGTTGCCTTTTTCATGGTTCCCGATTTCTTTGGGGGTTTCCTGGTTTTTTTTCCCATTGTAGGCTGGACTGAAGTCTTCGAGTTCTGCAGGACCAGATGGCATACCAGCAAGAAATGTTCGGCGAGAATAATATCACCCCTTGACCGTTTATTCAGAACCTCATCAACTACAGCAGTGTTTCCGGATTTATGGAAAACTCCATTTATGTATCCGGTTAACAAAAGAGGTGACAAAAGCTATATGAACAACTACCGCGGTATCACTTCTCTTAGCGCAATTCTTGAATTGTTCGAAAAAGTAATTCTGACTCAAATTTTCAACCATTGCAAGCAGTACATTGAAAATACTCAGCACGGGTTTATGCCGAAACGCTCAACAGCCAACCTCATATCTTTTACATCATACATAATAAACGCTATGTCAGACGGGTTGCAGACAGCCGTTATCTATACAGATCTTTCATCCGCTTTCGATAAAATCAGTCATGACATCACAATTGCAAAAGTAGATCGACTCGGCTTTGGTGCAAACGTCATTCAATGGATACAATCATATTCCAGCAATCGATGCCTTCCTATCAAAATTGACGATTGTGTTTCCGAGGAATTGGTTGCAACGTCTGGAATTCCACAGGAGTATCATCTTGGCCCTTTGATTTTCTTACTGTATTTCAATGATGTAAATCTTTGTCTGGATGGACCACGAGTTTCTTTCGCTGATCTGTCTTCAAGATTTATACTACCATCCGCAGCTCAGAAGATGCGGCATTCCTTCAACGGCAATTAGTAATCTTTGGGGATCGGTGCAAATATGATAGTTAATCCCGAAAAGTGGTCAATCATTACGTTCACAAGAAAAAAGTTACCGTTCAAATTCGAATATTGCCTTGAAGGATTCATGATTAGCAGATCGACATGCGTCAAAGATCTTGGTGTCTTTCTCGATGAGCAGTTATCGTTTAAACAGCACATTGACTACATTGCTGCGAAAGCTTATCGCTGCTTGGGACTCATATTTAGAATGGCTACACGGAACGACCGAAATTAGCTCTGCGCCTAATTCGTATTACTGTTTTTGAATCAGTTGATTTTAACAACAAAATTTCCAAAATAACTATAAAATTAGTTAAAATTGAGAATTTACTTTGCTGAAAAAACTCTTAGTTTTAGAGAATGTGTTTAGTTGGTGAATATCCTGGACTCAAACCAGCAATATTTCAATCCAACACGAAATTCTCATTGACAACTAATTTTGTTATTAAAATCAGAAAATTTGTTTCTATTTATCTATCACCATCATTACTGAAGGACAGCACAAAAAAAACCAAAACTGAAATGGGTATTATTAACAAGTTTATTAGCCAAAAACTCATGAGAAGTGTCAAAGCAAAACAATCCATTAAATCCATTTCTAAACCGATATGTAAAAATGTCGTAAACTGTTAGTGGGAATCGTATTTATTCAGAATTTGTGCGCACTTGAAGCGATTGTGCGTAATAATGTTTTTACGCGGAACAGTGAAGTGAATTTCGAATGTTTCACTCTAATTGTGATGAAGTTTTTTTGTATCTTCAAACCTTCCGAGCTGCGCCGTCCGGTGTACTATTTGTATTCGGTTTTTGTTTTCCGAGTGCTCAAAGTTTTCAGTGAGAATGAAGAAAACAGTGATTTAGAAAAAAAGATGTTTACGTTTCGTTTATGTCTTTTTCTCCAACACAACATCGTATTTATACCTGCCAATATAGAAAAGACAACCCCGTCTGAATTTTTTTCGGCAGTAGTGTGCCATCTAGTGGCTAGTAGTCATTAAAGTGTTAACATTTTCTCGGTGACAGGGCGCCATATAGCTGCAGATTGCAGAAGCCAATTCAACCATTCATATTGGTTGAAAACAACATTATATTTCTTTAATTCAACTAAAAAATTAGTTGACTGGATATGTAGTGTGCCTTAGCTAAGAAATGACAGTACATTTAATTTGTGAATTCAACTAAAAAAAATAGTCATTTCAACAAATATTTTATTATTATTAAGGGAATGAGAATAAAAAATCTAAATCAGCAAAAGTAAGATTTTTTTAGTTGTCTCAAAAAATAACTAACTAAAATCAGCAAATCAACTAAATTTTTCGCGAAAATGCTGATTTCGGTCGTTCCGTGTAAACACTACACTGATATTTATTGCTAAAGTCTCCATACTGTTCACTCGTTCGTTTTACTCTGGAATATTGCCTCTTTACCTCAATGAAGACCATAGAATAGAACCCATACAACGTAGATTCGTTCGTTTTGTTCTTCGTCGTTAATATCAATGTTCGTCTTTGTGCTCTCCGTAACAACGCCTTTCTTCGACCACCTCTACGTCGCACCAACTATGGATTTAACGGTGCCGTTATAGGCTTGCAAAGATCATTCAATCGTGTATCATCTGAATTTGACTTCAACCTTCCACGCAAAAAAATACAAGCTATTTTTTACTTAGTATTAAGAATTATCATTAGGACTACAATGTGTCTGTTGATTTTACAATAATAAATAAATAAATAAATAAATAAATAAATAATTAAATTATATTTGTCGGAATGACGCTATCCGCTTTCTGTAAAAAGTTATGGTGGGGTGCCGACAACTGAATTCTCTCCCCTTTATATGAAAATATGATGAAGGTATCATTACACCACTAGGTGAATTAAAACAGATATTTTATTTTGTTGATCTTGGAAAATATTGAAAACAAGTTTTTTCTCAAAGTTCAGTTTTCAACTGTCAGTTATAATTGGAATGTTTTTCTGGTCCAGAAACACTTGTAGAAATTATATGCTGTGTCTTCTATGTTAATTCCTTCACTTATGTTACATTCCTGAACGAGCTCTGTTAATGCCTGAACGTCATGACCATCGGCATAAAAGTCGATCACGTTCTGTGTGTTAATCGTTTCATCAGCATCCAAAGCAGCAATTGTGTATAGAAGACAAATGGCAAACATCTGTAAGAAGAATGAAGCAATCCAAACCATTACATTTTTGTGAATTAGTATTCGATTATCGACCCTTTGTTGAATTATAGCGTCGACGTTTTAGATATCAGCAAATAGTTTGAGCTCTTGTTCGCAGGCTAGCGGAACCACTAGATCATGTTATTCCAACTTACTTTCGATTTTTCCTCATCAGGGAAAAGATTTCCAGTGTATTTCCATTGTTCCATAAAATCACTGTTCAGCTCTATGCCGAGTTTATCAGCACATTTTTCAACGTTTTGATTCAAATGTTCTTGTTGTTCGTCTGTAAACTCAGCCTGCAATGAAATATTGTTAGATCATTTTTATTCTAACACATCAAACTTTGGAACTTACCAGGCACAAATATGCTAGTCCCAATAATGTTAGGCTTGAAAAGAAACTCATTTCGCTTAAGGTCTTCTACAAGGACGAGATGCTGACAGCAACTAAATTGTGTTTGAACTTTGAAGATCATTTTATAGCTAATCAAAAGATTCATAGACTAATGTTTTACACATTATACAAGCAATGACTGATTAATGAAATCTCGGATAAAAGAAATATTTAAAATTGCATTGTCAATAGCAAGAATAGCAAGAACAAAAACATATCACTAAGGCTTGTTTTCAAGAAACCATTGCTCAACTCATGACAGCAAATGCAATCTGAAAAAGCGATTCTCACTCAAGATGTATCGCCATAGACCTAGACACTCACTACCCGATCAGATGGTAATAACAGAATTACAACAACCGGAGTAATTTATCTCAGAAATATTTTTTAACAAATTTAGAAATATTTTTCGCTGATAAGCTGTTAAAATAACAAAAATCATAACAAAAAAGACTCTAGCGGGAACCAAATCGTAACAGATTTTGAAACGTTTGTATCACAATTATTATTGAATTTGATATAACTACAGAAGTCTGAAAGCAGAAATTTATAACAATAGTTGTAATAAATTAGATAGCAAATTTAACACAGAAACACTACATCCCAGTTAACTTTTAGCGTCGTTTCAATCCAAAATTGTTGAATGATTTTTTTAATTAAATGAATAATTTATTTAGTGACCTGATTTCTTCTTTCAGTTTTTTGAAATTCTGATCATTATATTTCAATAAAAACTTACGTAAGAACTCATTTTTTCAATTAAAGAACTTCTTCATAAGTTTTGCACATGAAAATAAAACACCAAAACTGATTTTGTTATTATATTGTTATAAGTTTTAATTTTCAACCGTTTTCATTCGTTAAATATCTCAAAATAACACAAATTGTTATACATATCAACTCTTGATATACTTGTGTTATGATTTTGTTAAGTGCATCTGATCGAAAAGGAAGCATTGAGTTAAGATGGAGGTGTAAAACTATGCAGAAAGAAGGCTGTCAATTTCTAGCTTTTCATACCGGAAAATTATGTTATAAAGGTACAAACGCATGATAATTAATAATATCAAGTTCTACGTTACTTCATCGAATGAAGAGTTTAGTGAGTTTATTGCAGCATTGTTTATTTATTATTTAGTCTTAAGTATTTATTACCACTAAAAACCGCCTGTGTGTTGCTACTCCGTTATTGATCAAAACCAATTAAGCTTGCAAAATGTTTGTTCTGAAACTACTTCTTTGGGAATAGCGCGAAGTTTTACATTGTGTAAATTGCATTGATCTTTGCATCAATACTGATGTCGACCACTTCCGAATGCAGATCTGCTTGAGAAGGAAGGATTGTTAGTTCGATGCATGTTGCTATTTGAAATCGAGGAATCCTCTGCATTTACACATACATCGCAGGAAACGGGTTGATTGTTAGTAAATTTTCGAATAATATTATCATGAGTTTATTGCTCTGGGTAGCCGGCTACCGAGAATATGTTGCAATTGTATCATGTTTTGTAATGCAACGTGCTTTCTACTAAAATACGAAATTTCTTTCGAAACTCGTAAAACTCCGCACAGCCGCACGGAGAACCCTTCGATCATAAAATTGCGATATCGCAGTTTTTGATTTTTGCGATAGTTGATTTAACTAATTTCTTTTTGATTCAACCAATATGGTTTTTGATTTGCATATATTCAAGTAGTTGAAAAATATGTTGTCTTGAATGCTGTCAAATGCCTGAGACAGTTGAAAGCAAAACAATAATCGCAATGCAGAATCAACAACTTTTTTAGTTGAAATCTGTTCGCGTCGCTCCAAATGTCAATGAAAATAACATCAGTGGTTAAAGCGTTTAGTGAAATTGTTTTCATTCGATTTGAGAAATTTATGATAACAAGTGTTTATCTAACAGCGGTGTTGTGATAAAGTTAACCTTGTTTAAGATGAAAAAGATTTGGTGACAAATTAGAAAATGTAAATGAATGATCATCTCGTAATCTTTCAGGTATGCGCAAAAATTTTATGCTTCAAATTCGATCATTGATTTACTTCCAGCAGACTGTTTTACTTCCAGCTGTTTGATACCGATGATGATGTTCATGCATTAGCAATAATACGCATTTTAACATGAATTTAATTTATAAAAGTAACAGGAGCGAAGGGTTTCAAACACACAGAACGCGCTGCGATTGAATGGCGCGCTTGAATTGCCGTCGCAAAATTCCAATTCCCAGCGGTTGATGCACCCAAGCTCATATAAATTGACTAAAATTACCAGTGCATAACTTTAGTTCAACCGTTTGAAGGCATCATCTTTCAACACTCATTTTAGGTAAATTTAATAATTTCGCACTCGCCCCTCCGGGCACTTTTGCTGATTAAAAACGTTTTTCTACATCAATCATTTCCGATCGAATCAGAAGTATTTTTTTTAATTTAGATATTTACTGATCTCGACTTGATATGATCATGATCATACAAAAATCAAAATCACTTAGAGATCAGATCAGTTCTGATTTCGTAATGATAATTTATTCCAACTATTTGCAATGTCTAAAACAAATAAATCCGATTTATTTTTCAACTAACAGAATTATGTTTCAATAACAACACCAGTTATTCCAACTAAAATATTTGTTGAAATTGAAAGGTATGTGTCCTCACTAATTGACAGCATTTTTTTTTCAAACAGTTAAATTAGTTGTTTCAACCATCGTTTCTGCTAATCGAAAAACAAAAATGACAGTTTAGTTAAAACAACAATCGATTAGTTGTACCAAATTTTAACCAATCGAATTCAGAAAATCAACTAATATTCTGGTTGAAATGGGATCGCGGGTGGTTCCGTGCGGCTGTCGGAAGGTTCGCTATCAATTCATACATTGTGTTCTGTTTTTTGCCTTTCTCATATAGAAAGGCTGGGACCGTTTATAAACCACGTAAACCAAAATCTGGTACTTTCAAAAACCCCTCCGTGCCCCTAGTAGACTTTCGTAGACTTTTCAAATAAACCCCTCTCCATTAAAAGTCTACGTTGCCTTTCGGTTTTACAAAACAATTTTTTTTAAATTTTTAGTGAGAAGTAGTATTACTTTGTCCTAAGTCACTGATAGCTCAAACGGATTTTTATAGTTTATACGCGGAAATTCTATAACAAGGTTGAACAAAGTAAAGTTTTAACCAAGTATTGACATACACCCCGAGGACGCTTCGAAATAGTGTCGATTTATATTAAACATAATCGGTTAGTTGTGTTGATTCATCGTGAATATGGACGAAAATATTGTGACAATACTGCATCCAACAGCCAGCGGCAAATTTTTTGATCTAGTGAGATAATCAAAGGCGGTCGGCCAATTTGTGTTAGAGGAAATATTTACAAAAGGTTTGTTCTAACAAGAAGACACATCGTGACATACAGCGAACGCAACAATAGATTATTTGAAAATAAGAGCGAATTGATAATTTTAATGAAAAATAATGTCACTCGATTTTCTCAGAGATAAATGCTGTTCATTTTCATTTTCATTTTCACTAACTTAGGTTCAAATGAATGGTCTCACGGTCCCATAGATTGCTCTTGAATTTTATCTCGATCTGACTTCCGGTTCCGGTTCCGGAATCTTTATCCGACTGCTGGTTCCGGAATTACAAGGCAATATGTGTAAATACATGAGAAAATTCGCACTCAATTTTCTCGGAAATATCTTAACCGATTTTTACAAGCTACAATGCCAATGAAAGGTCTTGAATTTTTTTAAAAAGTTTTCTAAATGTTGATCCAGATCCATCTTCCGGTTCCGGTATTACAGAACGATTAGTGAAAATTTCAAATTTCGTTTTTTTAAAAGCGATTGCGAAACGAGTTGCACATTTCTATAAAACTTACTGCTAAGTTCATTTAGTCGGCAGATCTTGTTAGTTAGTGGATACATAAATCTACTTTTGGACGACTAGTCTTCGGTCTAAGTAATATAGAAAAGCATTATTACGATTTTTTTCAGAATTATCGTTCAAAAAAATAAATTCAAATGTTTTGCATTATAAAAAGCATGATTCGAACAACATTCTGTAGTTTTTTCGTGAAAAAATATTGAGAAATAAGTCGATGAAGAGGTATTTTTCATGAGGACGCTTCTTGAAAATCATGATTTGCGGTGTCCACTATATTTCAGCGCAGACTAATCAGAATTGAACAAATCAAGCAGCATAGTTAGAGTAGAAGTTTTTCTAGACCCCAACGTTTCTGTTTGATTTTTTAATTTTTTTTTAATTTTTGGTGGTTGTTCAAAATGAAAACTACGATTTTTTTCGAAAAAATCCGCCGTTTTGTAGCTGTAAAACCTCCCCAAAGTATCAAAAAAACAAAAAGAAAAACGTAGGGGTTTGGTTTTTCATATGTAGAAAATGTGTGCAAAATTTAAAAATAAATTGGTGTTTTTGAATGGAAATATTGGCTTTCGAGAAAAACGCGTTTAAAGTTTTTTGTCTATCAATGGAAACAAATTATTACTCGGGCTCCCTTGATGGGCCTAATATTTTAAAAAAATAATATTTTTTCTTTTAAAATTTGATATAATAAAACATTTCAAGAATTTTTTGTTAAGTTTTTAAGTCAATCGAAGCAGAAATCTTGGGCCTGTGCACCGAGCTCTTACTTCTTCGCAGTATGAGATAAGCAAATAAAAGGCCCATAACTAACTGAGTATTGTTCCGATAGGCTTGAAAATTACACATAATATTCTTGAAATTTTTTACTATAATAAAATACAAAAAAAAATGATTTTTCAAAAGTGTTAGATCCTACCCGTCCCCTAACCCGAAGAAATAAAGATCCATTGGTCAAACGTTCCGGGAATAATCAACGGAGTATAGTCTAGTCCAATTTTTAGTAAGAAGAAATATAATAAGGCATTATAAATAAGAAAACTGTGGTATACCTGTAAGGAACGATTTCGCCAGTATCCTAAACCACGCGAGACGACACACCACTACTGAAAAAATAAAATAAAATAAACACTCGCGGATGGGTTTGCTGCAAACCGATTTTAGGTTTTGCAGCGTGAATCACACGGTTGACTAGTAATTTTTTACACATTTCATAAATCTGAAAACATCGACAATGATATGCAGATGGCGCTTCGATCGGTTGACATAGGTTAATTTTGGGCGGTAAATTCGCAGTATCCGTCGCTTGCACATTTTACCGTTTCGTCAATCAGCATTATTCAATATATAACAATTTTAACACTTTTCACTAATCAACACACACACCTTCCACAGCTACACTGTAACTGTTTCAACTAATTACTTTATAATAAGTTGTTTGATATACCTTGAAATTAGACTTTTTGGAGAGCAGCACCTAGACACCTATGCCACCTTACCAGGGCTGCGATACCTAGTCTTGTGATGGAGCTGCCACCTTTGTTATAACTGTCGAGACACTGCGTTTCATCCGCCACTAATATGGGGAAACAGATGCTCGTTTTTACCTTCCCTGTCAACAAACGACCATAGCTCCCACCGGGGTTGGTTACCAGATCTTCGCTGAGGTTGCTTGCACCCCAGCCGGCGTCGCGGGAAGGAAGGAATAGGAGATCTGTATAAGAGGCGAATGACCGCATAGTGCCAACTCTCCTCATTATTTAATCTTACGTATTAATTGAATAAAAAACAATTTTTTTAAATATACATAAATTTGAAAGAGTTTTTTTTCAGTGAAACAGGTCAAAAGATTTCATATACATATACACATCATATATTGTGCGATTGGAAAATTCTATGGCATGGAATTAATTAAAATTAAAACAAAAAAGCTTTTAGCGACAGCGACGACTTAAACCGACTGTCATTGCATCGCGAAGTAGGTCCGTTAATCAATTAAGCCACAGAAGCACACATCTGCCTGGCTGGTAAATTGTGCATATAAATTCACAGTTGCACGTGCTAGCCAAATGCAAAATACAGTCGAAGCAAGTATAATTCGGTCTAATTCACTTTTTTCGGGTTCGTGTCGGGTACGGGTAAAAGTGTTTTGTTTTCAATCGGGCACAGGTCGGGTTCGGGTTTGAAAAAATGTTTACCCGAACATCTCTAGTGGTTTGTGGGGTAAGTGCGATTAAACTGCCAACATATTTGCAGTGCTAAGATCAGTTGAACGAATACCCAAGTAGCAATTAAAACTTGTTATAATCGACATGTTTCACAATTGCTTCATATCGGTTATTTTTGTTAGATATGTTAGACAATTGATTCAACACGTTTTTGTAAGGGATGTAAACCTCATTCATATTACTGCTTGTGAAACCAACTCAAAAATCTGAATGGTTCAGTTCCACATGCGGTTTTTCAACTGACTGTACAACAAGATCATTTGAGCTGTTTCAATTCCGGTTTCCACTTAGCAAATATTACTGTTGTGAAACATATGAAACAAGAAACTTGTTGCACATCATACAAGAAAAGTGCGCTTTTCCAATCGCATAATCGTTGCGAGAAGAGCTAATAAATTCAGTACTAGAACAATGTTTGCTACTTGGGTAACTTGTAGTATTACTTTTATGGAAGGTGGATAGGGATAAACTATTTCAATCAATTTCTATTTTGAAACTACACTAAATTGTATAAAAATAAAAGATTGTGATGCTTAAGCTTTTTCAATTACCTTTTGTTCCATGTTTTTTAAATACAGGCAAGTTTACCCAGGTTGCTTCTTCAAATTTTGCTTGTTTTTTTTCCCTGATCGAATTTGTCCACAACTACTTATGCTCTTAGAATTTGATAAAACAATCAGTCGCAAAAAGGTTAGCAGTAAAATATTAGGATATGTATACATAGGAACGAGACAACAAAACTCCTTAGAATCCCCCAAAACCCGTGCGATATGATGAATTATTTTCCAAAATCTATGAAAAGACGTTTTTGGCAGCTTTCTTTACCATTGTGATTATGTTTTGATTATATTTTGCAGTACCTTCACTCGCGCCATCTCTAGCATATGTGAAGTAGTTCGAGTAGTTGCAGAATCCCCTATCATGCTCGTTTTGCTCCAATTTTTCTAGGTTTCTTGTTTTTCCTTGAAAACTGCCTGTAACACTCTTCAAACAGATTAATGCGTCTTGTACAAAGTTATTTCTTACAAGCGAGTAACTCTAACGAATGGAATGCTGCTGATCAGAATACATGTTCATAACATTATTCATCCCTAAAATATTTTCTTAAATAATTGTTCAGTTTGCACTGAATCTTTACGAAACCTTACAGATCTTATCACAGATAGTTTTGACAATGAGTCGTATGCGTTTGATTATAATAGAACTTTAATGGAGACGCATGATTAATTGTTAATTTTTTTCAGAAAAGCTCAAATATTGTGGTTTTCTACAGTTTTAAAAATATGAAACCTAAGCACTTCAACGTGTCAAAAAATGATTTATTTATTTCTAAACAATCCAATGTGGTATTTTAGACCCGATAATTCCCCGTTTTTTTTTAAATTTTTCAATCAAATTGATTGAAGCAGTTGCAGTGGCAAGAGAAAATACATTATCAATTAGTATAAGAGACGGTTTCTTATTTTCAAGGCTCAATACCGGACAGATACGGAATGAATGACTTTTCACCCCAGAAACACTTGTAGAAGTTGTATCCTCTATCTTCGATGGTATCTCCCTCACCCGTATTACATTCATTAATGTGATCTGTTATTATCTGAACGTCATGACCATCGGCCAGAAGGTCAATCAAAAGTTGAGATTGAATCGTACCATCAGCATCAATCCCGTCTAGAGCGCGAAGAGTACAAACGGCAAATTTCTGAAAAAGAGTAATTAAAATTCATTCAATTCATTGAACTTTTCACCACAATAATTTAGTGTTGATATCTTCTGTTACCTAAGATTGACAATATTAACACAATGATTGAGTAACGGTTTGGATATTTACCTTCGATATCTCCTCATCTGGGAAAAGGAGTCCAGTGTACATCCATTGTTTCGTAAAATCACTGTTCAACTCTATGTCCTGTTCTTGAGCACATTTTCCAACGATGAAATTTATTGTCTGTAGTTGTTTTTCTGTATAATCAGCCTATAATGTAATAATGTTAGATGGCATTTCTTCTGACTTGTCAGACTTTAGAATTTACCAGACATAAGGCTGCTAATCCCGAGAAAATGATGCTGGTAAAATAATTCATTCTGCTTAAGTTTACAAATCGTCTTCCACTATGACGTGATGTTTCAATCAACTAAGTTATTAGTTGAAACTTGAAGACCTTTTATAGTTAATCAAAATGTTCATGGATTAATCTTTCCCACATTGTATTAGCTTTGATTGATTACTAAAACCTCTTACATAAGAAATAAATAAAACTGCGATGTCAGTATCAAAAGTAACAAAAAACGTATCACTTAGGGACGTTTCCAAGAATCCATAGCTCAACTCATGATAGCTGATGCAGCTAAAAGCTATTTTAATCCACATAGTGGTGTAATTATGCCTTTCCCGATATCGACCGTAAGAACTGATATAGTAAGCTTTGTAGTTACAGGGCGATAAGTGTCAAAGCTTTCAAACTGTCATATAGCATGACAATACAACATCAGTACGTGCAACGTGGAAGAAGAAAACGAAACGGTTACGGATGTCTGCTACTGGTGTGTGATGTTGGTAAAAGACGGTGCTGCGGTTAATAAAAGTTTTGGCTATTTGATAATAAGTGCGATGATAATAATAATAATAATAATAATAATAATAATAATAATAATAATAATAATAATAATAATAATAATAATAATAATAATAATAATAATAATAATAATAATAATAATAATAATAATAATAATAATAATAATAATAATAATAATAATAATAATAATAATAATAATAATATTACTCCTACTACATGTTTTATGCTGCTGGTTCATGCTGTTTAGATCGACTTACATATGCAAAGGAACAGAAATACAGATTCGCTTTGTTTATTAGAAATCAATAGAATCATCCTAAGTTTGTGAAAATCGGTCGCGCCATCTATGAGAAAATTTAGAACACATATTTTTTTTTTTTTTTTGTAAATTTCACTCCATAACTCCCGAACCGGAAGTCGGATCCAAATAATATTCAGGAATTTTTTATGGGACCTCAAGACCTTTCATTTGAATCTAAGTTTGTGAAAATCGGTCCAGCCATCTCTGAGAAAAGTTAGTGCACTTTTTTTCACAAATTTTTGCACATTTTACCCCGTAATTCCGGAACAGGAAGTCGGATCCAAATAATATTCAGGAATTTTGTATGGGAGCATAAGACGGTTCAAAAATCGGTTTTCACAGTGATTGCATAACTTTTCTATATGACAAGGCAAAACGAAACATTAAGGTGAAATGTAGCGTCATAAAATGTGCGCAAAATTTTATCCGCTTCAGTTGAACGAACCGTCGCACAAAGCATACCAAGAAAAACGGACACATAGAAACAAAAACTTTCTTCAATGATTGAGCGCAGTTGGGTTACCTCTCGTTATATTGGCTTGTAAAAAAGACTGGACGTAATGGATTTTTGAATCCTTCACACTTTGAATATATGCTAATTCAATCGTTATTGTTAGTGATTACTCTTACACTAGAGCTATAAATCATTAGTAATTATGAATGACTAACATGAGGTTATATGTATATGTATTGTCCAACTTGCTAACCATGTATATGCCTGTTGTTTATCAATGTTTATCACATTGTTTGTATCACGATAATACTTGGATTGTATTTCATTCAGTAGCTTGTCAATGATGAAGTTATAATTTTGCTATAAAAATTGCTACAATCTAAAATAATAAATGTTATACGATATCACACAGCCAGGCTTTATTGCTTCAGCAACATCAATGCATTGAACTCAACAGAATTGGACATTATTAGCATTATAAATGACAGTTACTTAGAAAATAAACAATTTCTTACAATACCCATGTCATTGTATTCTATTGTATTGTATTCGATTTTATTTCAACACAAAACCCAATGCTGCTTAAATTCGTGTCATAATTTTATATGTAATTTTTTCTCACGATATAAGGCCACCGTGCCCACCGTGCATTTCTCACACCACCTCAATACGAAACAGCAGCGCGCAAGCAATAAAAAAGATGCGGAAAAGTTTATGTAAACTTTTTCAAATTTCGGTTGTTTTAGCTAAAGTTTTATAATTTTGAGTTGCATTTTCAGATTCTTTGTGAAATTCTGCTACAAACACTACTTTTCAGTTTTAAAATCATCCCCGTGGAACGGAACAGTAACCGTTTATACATTTCAAAAACCAATTACGGCTCGGCAAAGCAAAATTTCAAAATTCTAAGAATACTTAGTTATGATAAATTTGATTTCGAAAACTTAAGTGTTTTTGGTTTTTCGAAAATCGGTCTAGTTTTTGAATAATTGATCAAAAACGCGATTTTCGCATTCCGCTACATTTCACCTTAAGCATTTTCTCGAAAGGCTATACAATCACTGTGAAAACCGACTTTTGATCCGAGACCCGGAAGGCCGAATGTCATATACCATTCGACTCAGCTCTACGAACTGAGCAAATGTCGGTGTGTGTATGTGTGTGTATATCTCACTTTTCTCAAAGATGGCGTTACCGATTTTCACAAACTTAGATTCAAACGAAAGGTCTTATAATCATATAGATCGCTATTGACTTTTATCCCGATCCGACTTCCGGTTTCGGGATTACAAGGCAATATGTGCTAATCTATGACAAAATTCGCATTTTCTCAGAAATTTCTCAACCGATTTTTACAAACTAAGATGCAAATGAATGATTCTGCGGTTCTTCAAAAAGTTGATCCAGATCCGACTTCCGGTTCCGGTATTACAGTGAGATTAGTAAAAATTTTCAATTTCATGAGGATTTTTTCACAAGCGATGGCGAAACGAGGTGTACATTTTTATAAAATTTACTGGTAAATCTATCTAAATTCATCTAGCTGACAGATCTTGTTAGCTTCTAAACGCATAGGTAATAGTGAAGAAAAGCTCCAAATACGGAACACACTTCGATTTCTCAGCAACGGTTAAACCGATTTCACAAGTCATGATTCAAAATAAAGCTCTCATTATTTTATAAGATACTTTGCAATTTCATCCAGATCCGACTTCCGGTTCCGAAATTATAGGGTAATGAGTATCAAAACTTTCAAACTGTCATACAAAATGATGCAAAATCGGTACACATTGGTACGTGCTGGTATGGAAGAAGTAGAAAACGCGCACGCCTAGCACACAACGTGCTTGGTTCAATTTTGTATAGCGTTCAGGGTTGCCACATTTAAATCTTTATTAAATTGACATAACTGTTTACAAATTGAAGAGGTGATGGTGGTTTGTACCGAAGAAAATTATTCAAGTTTCAAATAAGAAACTTGACAGAATCTTCTAGTGATGTTTTTGAAAACATAAGTTATATGAGAAAGCATCATTACACCACTAGGTGGATTAAAAACGGTTTTTCTGAAGTATTCACATATTCATGTTTCCTCTTATTTAGATCATATAAATCATTACGTTGCGTGAACCCTTTTTAATTCAACGCACTGTTGCCAGCAATGCCATGTTGGAAACTATTGGAAAACACTTTTTTCTGGATTTTCAGGTACAATAAAGTTTCAATTTGATAAAAAAAACCAGAAAATTCGCAAGTTCGTTTGAAATTTATGTTACGCATATTTTGAACAACACTCCGATGGTTCTCATTGAAAATAATTGGCTGTTATTGTGACAAAAATTGATATACGTACAATCTTCAAAACACGTTTATTCAACGGCGCTTGAAAATTCACGCGCACAAATACATGTTTCACCATAATAATGGCGTTTGTTGTCGATTTGTTATTTACAAAAACTCAAACGATCAATTCTACTTTATGTAGGATTATCATTTATTAATTTACGGAATAATACTTTTAAAGATCCATGTTTGTGTAACCAATAGTTGTATTGAAACTCAAATGTGAAACTTATTTAATAGCAATTATGTTGTTATGTTTTTGTAAACATCAACTCTTGTTTTTTCAAGCTCATATAAAAGTTCGTTATACAACGAAAAAACTTAAAGAGATTTTGCGCAAAACAGAAAAAAGTGCGCTTCTTCAATAACACAACAGTTACCGAAATAGTAATATAAACTAACTTGATAAGTGACACACTCAGTATAAAAATACAGGACAGCAACTTAACGGGCTACTTGGGTTCAAAATTAGCGTATGCGTGACTCCACGTCTTTACAAGACGAATAGTTAGACTGGGTATGTTTGCCACAAATTTAGCTCATTGTTGTGAAATTCGGTCATTTGACGAGCAACATTATTGTGAATTGTGTCATATGTAAATTTCATAACATTTTGGTGTACAACTTCAATGCATACATGTAAAAACACCGTCATATTACCTCATATACCTTATTGAGTTACATGTAAATTTTATATATTTTACTGTGTACGTGAATGGCAAGAGAAAAGGAATTATCAAACAACCAGATGGATTAGGGATCAAGAGTAAACCAAGTTAACTTGTGTTAGTAATTTGTGTATTACGTACATTTTATTTGGTACGTATGTCATAGATATATGTATTCATATATGCAGTGCAACCAGTTTATCAAACAGGCTTGCACGATTGAGTTTTAAACAATCTTTTTTAGCAATAATTTATTCTCAAACAAACGTTAAGCCAGACTTTTTGGATGAAATAACAGTTTTGATAATTTGTTTAACCACCGTTTGATGGAAACATCTACATTTTATGAATGTAGATTTCAATTCCATAATAAAAAAGTTAGCAACACTGCTTCAATGGATTTGTATTAGATTGCGCTACACAAAATAAACAAAACTAAATATGTTCTGTTACAAAAGCAGTTTTCCGGAAAAATAAATAGTTTTACGACAACATTCCATATCCATTGCCTTTCGCGTGTTAAATTGAAGGTTCCTTTTTTTCGGGTTCACTTATAGAAGGTACGTAAATCTTTATATCGCAATAATTTGCTGCAAGAGGAAATCTATATAGGAATGTGTTTGTTGCTAATCAAATGTGTTAGTGGATGTAAGCTGAAACTGAAAAAAATTTTCTCGAGCAGTTTTAAGGAAAGCGGAAGAGTTTTAGACTAAGATTTTCGCTTATCTTAAATTGTAATTTTAAGCAGAATCAGATCGATTGGTTTATTTTTCAACCATATAGAAGATTTATTGATTAAAATCAGGAAAAAAAGCGCCGGAATTTGTTTTTACGCACACATTGTCTTACTCCTTAAGGATGATTTTATTTTCAAGGCTCAGTAACGGACAGGTACGAATTGAATGACTTTTCACCCCAGTAACACTTGTAGAAGTTGTATCCTATATCTTCGATGGTATCTCCCTCACCCGTATTACATTTACTAATGTGTTCTGTTATTATCTGAACGTCATGACCATCGGTCAGAAAGTCAGCCAAGACTTGGGGCTTAATCGTTCCATCAGCATCCATTATACCTATAGCGCGGTTAAGACAAACGGCAAATTTCTGAAGAAAGAGTAATATATCACTTCAATTAATTGAAATTTTCACCTCAATAATTTAATGTTGATATCTTCTGTTACCTAAGATTGACAATATTAACACAATGAATGAGTAACGGTTTGGATATTTACCTTCGATATCTCCTCATCTGGGAAAAGGAGTCCAGTGTACATCCATTGTTTCGTAAAATCACTGTTCAACTCTATGTCCTGTTCTTGAGCACATTTTCCAACGATAAAATTTAATGTCTGTAGTTGTTTTTCTGTATAATCAGCCTATAATGTAATAATGTTAGATGGCATTTCTTCTGACTTGTCAGACTTTAGAATTTACCAGACATAAGGCTGCTATTCCCGAGAAAATGAGACTGGTAAAATAATTCATTCTGCTTAAGTTTACAAATCGTCTTCCACTATAACGTGATGTTTCAATCAACTAAGTTATTAGTTGAAACTTGAAGACCTTTTATAGTTAATCAAAATGTTCATGGATTAATCTCGTCCACATTGTGTTAGCTTTGATTGATTACTAAAACCTCTTATATAAGACATAAATAAAACTGCGATGTCAGTATCAAAAGTAGCAAAATACGTATCACATAGGGGCGTTTCCAAGAATCCATAGCTCAACTCATGATAGCTGATGCAGCTAAAATCTATTTTAATCCACCTAGTGGTGTAATGATGGCTTTCCCGATATCGACCTTAAGGTGAAATGTAGCGGAATGCGAAAATCGCGTTTTTGATCAATTATTCAAAAACTAGACCGATTTTCGAAAAAACCAAAAACACTTAAGTTTTCGAAATCAAATTTATCATAACTAAGTATTCTTAGAATTTTGAAATTTTGCTTTGCCGAGCCGTAATTGGTTTTTGAAATGTATAAACGGTTACTGTTCCGTTCCACAGGGATGATTTTAGAACTGAAAAGTAGTGTTTGTAGCAGAATTTCACAAAGAATCTGAAAATGCAACTCAAAATTATGAAACTTTAGTTAAAACAACCAAAAATTGAAAAAGTTTATATAAACTTTTTTGCATTTTTTTTATTGCTTGCGCGCTGCTGTTTCGTATTGAGGTGGTGTGAGAAATGCACGGTGGGCACGGTGGCATTATATCGTGAGCAAAAATTACATATAAAATTATGACGCGAATTTATGCAGTATCGGGTTTTGTGTTGAAATAGAAACGAGTTGAATACAATAAAATGGGTATTGTAAGAAATTGTTTATTTCCTAAGTAACTGTCATTTATAATACTAATAATGTCCAATTCTGTTGAGTTCAATGCATTGATGTTGCTGAAGCAATAAAGCCTGGCTGTGTGATATCGTATAACAGGTATTATTTTAGATTGTAGCAAGCTAAGTGTAAGAGTAATCACTAACAATAACGATTGAATTAGGATATATTCAAAGGGTGAAGAATTCAAAAATCCATTACGTCCAGTCTTTTTTACAAGCCAATATAACGAGAGATAAGCCCACAGTGCTCAATCATTGTAAAAAGTTCTTGTTTCCATGTGTCCGTTTTTCGTGGTATGCTTTGTGCGACGGTTCGTTCAACTGAAGCGGATGAAATTTTGCGCGCATTTTATGACGCTACATTTCACCTTAAGAACTGGTATAGTAACCCGATCAGATGCACATAACAAAATCATAACACAAGTATATCAACAGTTGATATGTATGTATAACAATTTGTGTTATTTTCAGATATTTGCCAAATGAAAACAGTTGAAAGTTGAAACTTATGATAACAATATAATAACAAAATCAGTTATGATGTTTTATTTTCATTTGCAAAACTCATGATGAAGTTCATCAATTGAAAAACTGAGTTCTTCCGTTGCTTTATATCGAAATATAATGATCAGAATTTCAAAAAAACTAAAAAAAGAAATCAGATCACTTAATAAATTATTCATTAAAAAAAACAAAATCAATCAACAATTTTGGATTGAAACGATGCTAAAAATTAGCTGTAATATAGTTTTTCTGTGTGAAATTTTCTATCTAATTTTTTACAACTATTCTTATAAATTTCTGCTTTCGGACTTCTGTAGTTATATTAAATTCAATAATAATTGTGATACAAATGTTTTAAAATCTATTACGATTTTGTTCCCGCTAGAGGCCTTTTTGTTATGATTTTTGTTATTTTAACAGCTTATTTTGAAATATTTCAAAATTTGTTACAGAATATTTCTGAAATAAATTACTCCAGTTGTTATAATTCTGTTATTACCATCTGATCGGGAAGTTGCTAAGAACATCAAAGAAAACAACATCGTTTGCTTCGTTCCTCTCCAACACCGATTTAGTGTAATGACACGATGCCAGATCTGGCCAAATCAGAAAGTCATCATCGTGGATCTAGAGGAAGGACAACTGGCACTTCTGGAGGCATTCTTCTTTATATATTTGATTGGTGTCTGTTGTGCCTGCAAAGAAATCCTGGTTATCACGTTTGCAGTCGATGTCCAAATTTATTTTATAGTCGATGTCCAAATAAACTAAATTCAGTTATAACGGTATTCGGTTCTGGAGGACACTCGATAATTTTATTTGGAACGCACTATGATTTCTCAAAGATTTTCGAAAGAATCGAATCTAATGAAATGGCTTACAAGCACCTAAGGGAATTTTACTGACTTCGGATACATAGGTCTCCGAATTCCGGCTGGGAATGAATGTGCTATAATTTACCACTTTCCAATATTGGTTATTACTGGAATAGTAAGGAAAATGTTTCTGATAGTGTCACAACATTCGGAAGAGGAACTAACCTTTCATACTTGGTTGCTTTTTATTTACTCTAACCTCTCCGTTCCCTTTAAAAAAATGTTTTATTTATTGCAAAATCGAATGATCTGTAGTAATAAGTCGTAATGTAGCAATAAATGCAGTCGGGTACGGGTTCGGATCGGATTTCGGGTAAAATACGCGAAACCCGACCATCTTTACTGATTTTTTTTTTAAATTCAACTCACAACTGTTTCAATGTTCATCTTTGTTAGTTGATGATTAAACAAACCGAATTCCGTTATATTCAGCCCAGTTTTCAGGTCCGGAATTACCGGGAACAGTGATCAAAATCTTTGATCACGAATCTTGATACCGAAAATTTTACAAATATGTGAAAGAAACCTGAAATGATTATTATTATTTTTTTATAACTGTTTATTAGAATATGAGTTAAAATTAAATTATTAAGATTTAAATTGGGTGTTCAGCCACAAGTGGTGACTTTTCAGCCCTATTATATACACTATTTGGTTACTACCATGAAGACTTAGTTAAGTTAGCCGGCCGCGCGTTTCCTTCGATTCATCAAAAAGACAGTTAAAATTGGGTATTCAACCTAATGCATGATGCTTGAGAGCAGAATTACAATTTGTCACGTCGAATGACCTTTACAGACTGACTAAAAACATCGTCGACTGTAATCTGTATTGTGGAAGTGATTATCAAATGAGATACTTCGTAGTTCTATGACCAAGTAGAAGTATACTCAGTCAAAGACAGGCGATTCTATTGTTTCCTCTTTCATTCTTCTATTCCCTATAGAAGTGAAAAAATAAATGAGAGTACTAACATAAACATAAATTGATAAACCTCATTATTCTTTGCAAATAGTCATCGGACTTTAAGTTTATTGGAGTAAATGAATAAATTTCAATTTTTCTACTTTCCGATTATTATTTGGTCACAAGGGGGGGGGGGGGGTGCTATTTGGAAAGTACGCGAAAGTTTTCGATGGGGAAGGGGGGGGGGGGGGTTGAAATATCAGTTTTTGGTCTACGTGGTTTATGAACGGTCCCTTTGTACTAAACCAGGGAGGACGCTTCAAAATCATTCTCAGAATTTTATTCTGAATCCTTTGAAGCGTTTTCTTTCTGGTGGAACAACAACGTGACCAAATTTGTTTGTTTATAAATTAATAATTTGTTCTTTAGACAGAAATGGAAATTCTGTTTATAAGAGGATATAAACATTTAATATATTTATTACACTTTGCCTGGACTCCTTCAATCTGATCCTTGGAAATAAGTGTTTTTGGTCATACGTTAAACCTAATTATTTTGCTTGATCAGACCAAGTCAATTCCAAGATAATGGGATTATTGTTTAGTTTAAGAAAAGAAGTTCTTGGCTTATGAGGAAAGATAATTACACTAAGGAATTTTTTTATGCGTTTTTTTTTATGCGGTTTTTTTATTTTTATATTTTATTTTATATCCACTTTTACTATACCTATACCAATATTTATATCAGAGGTGGAAATAAGCCCATTTTGCGCAGGAAAATGTGAATCAAGATTTCCGATTGTGAATCAGAAAACCGAACCCGTGAATTAAATAATTTGGTAACAAAACTAAAATGTCCAATAGTTTTTAAATGGTGGGAATTGGTATATTACAAAGAGTAACAGCAGACCTTTTCCATACGCGCCCTTTTTATTGCGAGACAAATTTGTTCTCATACTCAGAAGACAACAATGCGCAGGCGAAGAGTTTTAGCTGCTCTCAAAAACTCGTTCGCGCATTTAAGTGCCGCGCAGAAATGGATGTACAACGCTTCGTTCGTTCTCAGCGCATTTAGCCAAGAAAGGAGTTCGAGTGTTCCATGCGCATGAGAACAGGTGTAGCAACTTGTGGTAAGAATATTAAACCCTACATTTTTTGGCAAATGTGTTTTCTGAGACTTTTTTTATTCAATAATATAATATAATATTAAGGCACACTGCTTAAGCTCTAAGATGCCAAGGGTATTTACTAATCTTAATTATCGTCTAACTTAAAACTAGAGTAGTATCATTATGTAATATAGTATCTGGCGATCGGTAGTGGCCGGTGAATTGAATTTAGGATGAGATGATTCCAGATGGCGATGGTAATTTTCTATGTTGGCCGCATTCTTCGGTCCGTGAGGGTCCGCGGGAAACACCCCCAGGCTACGAAGGCCCGGCGGGTGGCCCGCATGCTGGTCATTGACTGGAGCGGTCTTCCGGTGATGGTGATGTTACGGAAGAGAATGAAAAAAAGAAGTAAATATTGTGGGAAACGGGGTAAAAAAGGGGTGTGGGAACAAAATGTTTGAAAACGACAGAGATCTAATTAGTTGCCATCGAGATGGTGAAAAAACAGGGAAAGGGGAACGAAAAAGTTAGTGACAAAAAAAAAGATCTTGTTAATTCCAATGAAGATGGTGAACAGGGAGTTTTCTGAGACTTGTTCATTTACTTTCCTTGGCGTACGGCACAATTGTTAATAATTAGGTTTTCTAAAGCGGGGAAAAATATCTGTAAATATTGAAACATTCTGATGTTTTTTAACTACTTCTTGAAAATCCTGATGCGATCTTGTTCAACACCACCAAAAAATTTATTCAAAATTGTTTGCGTGGTACATAAAAATCATTCAAATATGATCTAGAGTTAAATATAGTAATCACGTAAGTAATTTTAACTATATTAAAGTACTTTATAATCCTGAAAATGTCGATAATTGAAGGAAGTTTCGAATCGAACCTAATTCATTAAGATAAAAATATCTGAATTCTATACGATTACATTAAAATGAAAGATTCGTCATCAATATCCAGTACGCAAAAAATCTTTTAGATCTCAAACAATATGTAGGGTAATAAGTGCAAGCGCATACGTTAAATCATACAGCAAACTGCTTTGAATCTGTTCGATAAAATACATAACATTCAATATGTGGAATAAATCCCACAGCCGAGAGAAACACGTAGAAAGTTTCTATACAAAAATCAACACATTTGTTCTGAATATACCGGCTAAGGTTCTATCCGGTTATCCCACTCAAAGTGGAAAAATCAAGAACAAACAATCATTAAATCGTAATCACTAGCAAAGGCGATCGATTGTGATCTTTCCCAATAAAGCTCACTACTGATCTAGTTTTTTAAGATCAGTTGATCAGTGATCTTTGAATCACATCGATCAAAATCAATACTGATCGGTAGTGATTTTGAGCTACTATTATCACTGATTCCTGTAAGATCAAATTACTGGACGATTCGATCAGCTTTGAGCATTTTGGAAAAAAGTCACATATGAGTTAAATCAGACATGAGTGCCGATTGATTTACATCTAAAATCGTTGATTCCAATGAGAAGCGTGAAAATTAGTAACAACAGTAATCCTACAGTTAATTTTTAATTAAGGAAAAGAGTTGAGAAAATACCGGTTTCGTTACGGCACGGTTTACGAAGTTTCAATACATGTTCTCCTTTGATACAAATCGTATTCGATTTCGCAACCTGTTGTTTAATTGCAGTAAAATGAATATTAGATGAAAGGAAATGAATGCTAGATGAAGGTTTTATGAAAATGATCACATTGGATCGTAATCCAATGGATAATTTTAAATTTTACAGTTTTCGATGCGCAATATCAATACGCAATGCAAAATTAGTAGATAGTGATTATAGCGACAAAAGTCATTGTTTTGCTTCCAGCTGGTTGATGCTGATTGTGATATTCATGCACTAACTACATTAAACCCAATGAAACGCTATTTGGCATGAATTTGATTTAAAGAGGTAACTGGAGCGCAACATTTGACGCAGCGTTTCAATGATGCGTTTGAGTTGGCGTAGCCAAATCCTGCACTCCTGTTACTTCTGTGTATGATATTCAAGCTAAATAGGGTTATATTAATCAACTCCATACCACGCTTTTATAATAAATATTATTTATCGCAGCATGTATGTTAATATTATTAGCTGTTTTTATTGATGATATTACTCCACCACGACGGTATTACTGAATAAATTTCAAATACATCACGAAACATGGAATTTTGATGCGATCGACGAAATAAACTCACTTAACGATCCTAAAATTTTTGATATCGGATAATCTATATCTGAGAAAATTGAGCGGTAATCAGTTTTGACGTTAACGTCACTTATACCATCACATCACCGGAACTGTAAGTGACAGCCATTTGAACTTCAAACCTGTTTAATGAACACAGAGTAGGATTAAAACAAACCGAACTTTGTTGAAATGTTGATTTCGAGTCAGATAGTAATACCGTTAACAGTACATTGAAGACATTTATAAATTCTAAGTAAAATCAAAATTTATCTTATCAAAAATCATTCGTTGCAGAATTCATTGTAATATCTACAATAAACATGTGATATGAAATAATAATACTAACTATTTTTATTTACTGTGAATCACAAACTTTGCTTATTTCCACCCCTGATTTATATGTATTAATAAATACAAATGTTTGCACACATGCGTACGTATATTAATACATACATACATATATAAGTTACGTAAATGAAAGTTTGGGTGTACAAGATTGGAGCTACGCTCGAACCCTGCGGAATACCTGCTCGTACGGGTAGCAACTCAGATTTACAATTCTGAAGAGTACGATCAGTTAAATAATTTTGAATCATTTTGATCAAATAAATAGGAAACTGGAAACCTGAACCTAATTAAAACTAATATGCGAACTGAATGCCTTTATCAACTATTAAAATTATTATGAAAACTAACAACACCAACGAACATTCATGCGAAAACAAATGCGGATTGATAAAAGGAGTCATATCACTGGTGATAGATGGATAAAGAACGTCTTTCATTTTCATTTTAATACAAATCAACGATTATGTATATTGATTACTACTATGAGAGGTCTCCAAGCATGCTTTCTCATAGAACTGTGCGTAGTCGGGTATAGCGTGATGAGTAAGTCGATACTTTTCACACTGCTCGCCTGGGTTCGATTCCCAACCCGCACATAACATAGTGTCAAAAAGTTTTCCTAGCCCTAAGAGGCAAACGACGTCATGGTCAAAACCTCATAATCGAAGCAAAAAAAAACGGGCCTGACGAAAAAAACCGTGTAGAAAAAACTAAAAAGAACATACCCATAGGATTACTCTTATTGTTGACGTAGGACTACTAAACTAAAGTGAAAATTACTGTTAATTTTAGTTTCGAATAAATAGTTAGTAGTTTTAGGTATTCCACATTTCACCTTAAGGTCGTTTGCCTCTTCGGGCCCGAAGAACTTTCTGACTCTATGTTCGGGATTGGGAATCGAACCCAGGTTGGCTGCATGAAAGCCATCGACCCATCACGTTATACCCGTGTACAGAAATATACTCTCGAAAAATATTCTTTGAGAATTGTATACTCTGACATTGACCGTTAGATATAGCTTACGATCATGCAAAGAAAATCAATACATTGTATGCGTAGATGAATGACCTCATGTGTACGATGGTGCAAACCTTATCATGCATACGGTAATGCAGGTAGTGTGAAAAGGCTGACGTAACGTTTTGCCTAGTATGCCGTCTTCCCTTCTCACAATTTGTCCTAATATTCACAAGCCTCCCTAACCCCTCTTCCGACTCTCTTATAGCTCGACATTATTTGTGCATGACGCCTATGTGTGTAAGAAAAGTTACAAAATTCCAACTATCATCTACACAGCTAGGTGTTATTTAGAAGGCTTTGCAGCTTAGAGTAGAGCAATAACGGGCAGAAGTTACGAACCCTACATTCTAAATCGACTGAAATATTGAAATATGAATGAAATATTACATCCCTTGGAAAGAGTTTGACTAGCGTTAATGGCACAGAAAACTGACAGTGCAATTTTGAAGTGTTTTATGTAAGTAAGAGTGTATTAATCAATCATTGCATACATAATGGGTACTGAATTAGTGCATGAATACCTTGAACAAGTATAAAATAATCTACAAGCTTTGAGTACCATGCAAGTGACAGGAGTGATATAAGAAGACGCTTTATCGGCTTAAGCGAAATGAATTTCTTTACTATCTCGATTGTTTTGGGACTATCAGCATTATGTCAGGTAAATTTACATTAAATCTGGTTTTTTCGTGTCCGAATAATTGAGATCAAACAATATTACATTGTAGGCTGGGTATACAGAAAAACAAACACAGTCATTGAATTTTATCATTGGAGAGTGTGCTAAAGAACAGGGCATAGAATTGAACAGTGATTTTACGGAACAGTGGAAATACACCGGTGATCTTTTTCCAGATGAGGAGAAATCGAAGGTAAACGAATTCGAGGTATGGAGGCATTACGTGATGGGTAAGCTAACGACTTTCACGATTCCCAACCTTGTACATATATAGGATCAGAAAGTTTGTTTGGCCCTAAAGTAAAATGACCATAATCGAAATAGTAAAAAAACTGCAGAATTTATGGCAGCCGAATAGCTACTCATTTAATATGCTGTAGTCGACGACCTTAGAGTAACGACTATTGAACTCTAGTGCTGAAAGTGTAAATGATATAAAATAAGAAATAATTATTTTTTCCAGCAATTCGCCGTTTGTCTTGACCACAAAATGGGTGTGTTGGGTGCTGATGGGACGATTGAATCTCAAGTCTTGATTGACTTTCTGGCCGAAGGTCACGACGTTCAGCCATTAACAGAGCTTGTTCAGCATTGTGCCGAAAGTGACGGAGATAGCGCTGAAGATAGACTATACGAATTCTACAAGTGTTTCTGGGCTGAAATAACCTTTGAATTGTAACGGACAGATCCAACTTCATTCTTGAAAAATTCAAGAGTAGATGACTCAAAAATAAAACCAAACGACAAACATGATATAAATCACAAGTTCAGTTAGTTTTCCCATGTCTCAAAAATCCACGAACTCCTAATAAATGTTTAGTTTTTAGTAATTGATCGACTAGAAACCGATTTCAATGAATGGCTTGTAAAGTGACGATTGTCTCTCGGATTTAAGTAAAACGATTTCAGATAATATTTCGAAACTCTCTTTCTACCCAATACCTTCTAATATTAAAAAGACAATAGATAAAACTTTATCCTAGGTCGCCAGATGAATATCAACCCAACTTTTTCTTAATTTTGAAAAATTATCTGCAAGTTGAAATAATTTTTAGTAAAGTTTAGAAAATTTATTACGATTGTACATCAACTAATCGGTTTCCGGAGCCGGAAGACAAATCTCATTAGATTTTTATGGGTGAAATTCGACTTTTGAACCAAGGCCCGGAGAAAATTTTTGTGTGTGTATATATGTGTGTGTATATAACGTTCTTTTGCACTAACTTTTCTCGAAGATGGCTGAACCGATTTTCACATATTTAGATTCAAATTAAAGGTATTATGGTCCCATACGAAATTCCTGAATTTTGTTTGGATCTAACATCCGGTTCCGGAGGTGTGGAGAAAAATGAGCAAAAAAATTAACATATGTGAACTAACCATCCTCGGAGATGGCGTGACCGATTTTTACAATTTTAGATTCAAATGAATGGTCTAAGAGTTCTTTACCAAACTTCTGAATGTCACTTGGATCCGACTTCCGGTTTCGGAATTACCGGTTGATTACCTACACTCTTTTCTCCGAGATGGCATGACTTAGATGTAAACTTGAATTGCAAACTTAGATTTAAATGAATGGTCTTATGATCCTATATAAAACTTCTGATTTTCGGAAAAATAGGGTAAAGTATATAAAACAAAATTTTTACCATCACTTAAAGCGGCGAAACAAAAAACGTAATAATTTTCAGAATCGAAATCGGTCGGTATAGCCGAAGCTAGTTCCAATGCATAGCTACTATCAGGTTTTATAAATTGAATAAGAATTGAGTATTGATTTTAGAAGATTTTTTACATATTTTGCAACGCTGCTATGAACAACGTCTTGAAATTTTAAGTACACATTACACTATAATTCAAAAACCAGATGACGGATCCTGATAAAATTCGAGCGCATCGCTGCTTTGAAAGACGATTTGAAATTTTTAACATTCGTCATCGTATAACTCCGGAGCCGGAAGGTGAATTCGAATAAAATTTAGAATATGCTCGTAGTATTATAGATGAAATTTGTGCCAACTTAAATAAATGTTGGCAGCACCCTCTCAGCTTTTAATGAAACTTTCTGGACTTTGTCACAAAATGCCACTTTGCATACTTGGTTTTTCCAAAAATGATCTAGACTGTCTTTTGAAAAGGGTGAACCTTTTTTCTCTTTTTTTTAAACAGTTTTTATCGGAAAAGGAAAAAATCTACGAAACAGTGTTTTACTAATTTCACAGAATACTCTATCTCTAGCTGCTGATAATTGTAAAAAGTATCAGTGCTGGATAAGAGAAAGTTTTAGTTGAAAAAACTTTCTGCCTTTCTCATATAGAAAGGCTGTTTAACCACTATGAAAATCGACTGAGTTCGTCGAGTACTTCCGGCTCTGAAACTATGCACACCAAAAAAGTTTGAATTTTACAGGTGACTTTATCCCTAATACGGTGTAATTCACCAAGACCTAATTTGGCAAATGACGTAAATAACTAAATTTCGTCTTGATCCGACTTCCGGTTTCGGAGTTAAAGTGGGATTAGTGTAAAAATTCCAGCTTCAAATTACACACTAGATTCAAATGAATGGTATTTTAGTCCTATACAAAACTTATGATTTAATTCAGTTCAAAAATCATGATTTGCGGTGCCCGCTTCGAAAAATCATGATCAGCGCAGACTGATAAGAAGTCAACAAATTTAAGCAGTATATATAGAGTAGATGTTTTTCTAGACCCCAACGTTTCTGTTTGATTTTTTTTTAATTTTTGGTGGTTGTCCAAAGTGAAAACTACGATTTTTCACGAAAAAATTCGCCATTTTGTAGCTGTAAAACCTCCCCAAAGTAACAAACAAGGAACAGGAAAACGTTGGGGTCTGGTTTTTTATGTGTAGAAAGTGTGTGCAAAATTTGAAAAAATTGGTTCAGTAGTTTTTGAATGACGATGGAGATGGCTTTCGAGAAAAACGCGTTCAAAGTTTTTTGTCTATAAAATCAATGGAAACAATTTATTACTCAAGGGAGCCCGTAGGGTCTAACATTTTCACAAAATCATATTTTTTCTTTTGTATTCTTTTATAATGAAACATTTCAAGAATTTTTTGTCAAGTTTTTAGGTCAATCGAAGCAGAAATCTTGGACCTGTGCACCGAGCTCTTACTTCTTCGCAGTATGAGATAAGCAAATAAAAAGCCCATAACTTACTGAGTTTTGTTCCGATAGGCTTGAAAATTTCACAGAATATTATTGAAATGTTTTACTATGAGAGAATACAAAGAAAATAATAAATAATTTTTCAAAAGTGTTAGACCCTACCCGCCCCTTAAATGTGTCCATCTTGCAACGTATGAACCGATGTTAGGGAGCATAATCACCTATCTTGCGACTAAATTTCATCAAAATCAAAAATGTTTTTTTTTGTATACCCATTTTAAATTTTCAAAATCAATTGTTCCCAGTGTAGGACTCGATTAGAGCGAATTCAGCACTTGGAAGTTTCATATGGGCGATCTATAATAGAACTTAATATAGTATAACACTTTTTCTGTAGAATTTGTTATCTTTCAACACTCATAATTGAAAAAAAGGAAAAAAGGGATGACCCATTTCAAAAGGCAGTCTATATCAATTTTTGAGAAACAAGGTAGGACATTTTGTGACAAAGTCTACATTTCCAGAAAGTTTCATTCAAATTTGACAGGCTGCTGCCAACTCCGAAAATGATTCGATGCGAAATTCGCTTATAAGACCTTTCATTTGAATCTATGTTTGTGGATATCGTCATAACTGTCTTTAAAAAATCGAAATAAGTTCCTTTGGAACCGCAAACTGAGAAGCGGTACAACTAAAATTACTGGTCTTTACGAGTTTCTTTCTGAAAAAAACACTCATGAAATCGAAATTTCTACACTAATCGTGATGTAATTCCGATACAATAAAAATCCGGTTAAAATTCTAGATTTTTTTTTCTAATATCAGGATCGTTTATTAATATTTAAGTTAGTGAAAATCAGTATAGCCTCTTCCGAGAAAAGTGAGAGCACAAAAATTTTACATACACACACAGAATTATTTGTGTACTCGACGAACTGATTCAAATGGTATATGAAACTCGATTAAAAAGTCGGTTTTCACACTGATTGTATAACCTTTCTTTATGTGAAAAAAAAACTAAACTAAAAGTGACAAATTATAATACAAACTTCATGCGGAGTTTTTTTTTATTTTGTATTCGTTTATTTATTCATTCTCATATTGCTTATATTTTCAAAAGCATCGCTAGAAGATTCTGTCGAGAAATTTTATTTTCAAACTTGAATAAAATTAGAAACTTTCTTCGGGTATTAACTAACATAACCTTTTCTATTTATAAACAGTTATGTCAAGTTGATAAAAATTGTATTATATTGAATCGTTGCACTAAATAACGATTTGAAATGGTTAACACACTTTACTCTTTATTTCCAAAACCGGAGGTCGGACTCGAATGGAATTCAACAGCTACCTATGAGATTATAGGCACTCTCATTTGAGCATAAGTTTGTGAAAATCGGTCGAGCTATCTCTGATAAAAATTGAGTGGCATTATTTGACACATCCATAATTTTTTTAACACATTTGACACATACACGCACACATATATGCATACATAAATACATACATACATACATACGCACAGATACTGCTCAGTTCGATAAACTGTGTCGAATGGTATACGACACTTAGCCCTCCGGGTCAATTTTCACTAGTAAAATTTTCAAGTGATTGCATAAACTTTCTATATGAGAAAGGCAATAAATATACTTTCTTAGAATACTACAAATGGTTCCATCTGCTAATGACAGTTTTTCTATAGAGCAATTTAAGGAATGAGTAGACGAAAAAGTGACAAAATCAGAATCGACCTTCTCCGATTTGGATGAAACTTTGCACATGGCTTCAGAATGCAAACCATAAGTTTTGAACCGATGGAGAGGTCAATTCGACTCACTACTGATTTTTAAAAAGGGCGTATGTATTTTTGCATTTCACAAAAATTGCCTTTTTCAAATCGTTGTAACTCGGAAACCGTTAATTGTACAAAAAATGGCGTTCAGGAAGAAGTTGTAGGGAATCGATTGGGCACTCTAAGAAAAATGTACACCGGAAAAAATTTTTGATTTTTTTTCTCAATGATTACACAATAATCCGAAAAAGTTAAATAAAAATATATAAGGGTTTCGATTTTTTTTTGATAATTTTTATTTTAAAGCTCTTATTAAAACTTACAGATTGATGGCTATCACATCCGTGCCTTTTAAAAAATGAAGAAGTTAAAGCTAAAACAATTTACAGATATATTCTAAATTTCAAGTTCTCGTTGAAAGATAATTATCTAAACAGTAGAATATTATTCTACAGGTTAAAGGCAATAAATTTGTTCATGATATCCTTTCGTCTAAAAGTAGCTGTTCTTGAGATACTTAGATATTTTATTATAACACCATTTTTAATATTTCCATGATTTGTTTATTTGCTTGCTATATCTACATTTATTACATGTATATATCTACAATTATTACATTACGATCGTATGACTTTCCGTATAAGCCCGCCTACGACAGCGATCCCAAATGCTTAACGGGGTATTAAATTTAACCTTGCATATTTGAGCTTCTAATTTTCCAATTATGGTTTCTGTTAATTGGAAAATTTTTCCGGAACACACAAAACCAGGTTTTAATAACAGCTTTAAAATAAAAATTATTAAAAAAAATTAAAACCCCGATTTTTTTTTATTTACCTTTTTCGAATTATTTTGTAATTATTAAGATTTTTTTTTCAGTGTATATTTTTTAGAGTACCCAATCGATTCCCTACAACTTCTTTCTGAACGCCATTTTAGTACAATTAACGGTTTCCGAGTTACAACGATTTGAAAAAGGCAATTTTTGTGAAATGCAAAAATACATACGCCCTTTTTAAAAATCAATAGTGAGTCGAATTGACCTCTCCATCGGTTCAAAACTTATGGTTTGCCATATTGAAGCCATGTGCAAAGTTTCATCCAAATCGGAGAAGGTCGAGTCTGATGATCTGCTAAGCATTTCTGGAATTGCTCTATACTAACTTTTCTTGCAATTATTTTAGTGTAATTTTTTACGATTTCTAAAATTTCTTCTGATAAGGTACAATAAACGCTACCTCTAAACAAAAAGTAGCTGTCATTTTCCGATTCGATTTAATGATTTTTTTTTCATTCAATTGCACTTTATCTTCTTATCATTTTCATATACAGATTTTCAGAACAGAATTTTGATCCCCCGATACGAATTTACAGATATTTCTTCTAAAAAATAAGGATTTAAATGTGGCAACCCTGCACTCTTTACAAAATTGAGCCAAACACGCTGCGAACGAAGTAAAAGCGGTGATGTTCTCTTCTTCCGTACCAGCACGTAGCGGTTTTGCATCATCATTTTGTATGACGGTTTGAAAGTTTTGACACTCATCGCCATATAATTTCGGAACCGGAAGTTGGATCTGAATGAAATTGCACAGTATCTTCTAAGGCAATGAAAGCTTCAATTTGAATCATGAATTGTGAAAATCGGTTTTACCGTTGCTGATAAATCGAAGTGAGTTTCTAGAGTATTTCTTCACTATTATCGGTACTTTCGGAAGCGGGAACCGGGGACTAGTAGTCCCAAAGTAGGTTTATATATCTACTAACTAACAAGATCTACAAAATAGATGAATTTACCAGTAAGTATGAAAATATGCATGTGTAATTATATGTCGTTTTGTCATCGCTTGTGATAAAATACTCATGTAATTGAAAATTTACCGCTTATCGCTCTGTAATCCCGGAACCGGAAATCGGATCTAAATCAACTTCTCGGGGACTTTTCTAAGAATTTCATGAACTTTTATTTGCATCTTAGCTAGTGGGGATCGGTTGAGAAATTTTCGTAAACATTGAGTGCGCATTTTCTCATAGATTTGCATATATATCCTTGTAATTCCGGAACCGGAGGTCGGATAAAGATGAAATTCAACAACAAGCTATGGGGCCATAAGACCTTTCGTTTGAATCTAAGTTTGTGAAAATCGGTTCAGCCATCTCTGAGCAAAGTGAGTGACATTATTTGTCACATACGTACAGACAAACATACACACATGAACATTTTGTGATCTCGACGAACTGAGTCGAATGATATATAACACAAGTGAAGAAATACTTCGAGTCTTCGTTCATAAGTCGGTTTTCACAGTGATTGCATAGCCTTTCTATATGAGAAAGGCAAAATTTTCGTTTTGTTTTTTTCAATATGGCGTCTCGGACAAAAATTTCCGAAACTCGTTCGATTTTTTTGGACTAATTCTATATCGTTTGTGAGTGTATTTTCTAGCAATTCACAAAAAATTGGTTTATTGAAAATTGTTTGGAGGAACCTGGTCTTAGGAATGGTAAATTGTTTGTTTCCAGGTTTGGACCCCACTACACCATTTATCCATCAACAAGGGTTGAATATCACTTATACCGTTTTCGTTTATTGATCAGAGCAGCCCGAAAGCTGACCCAGAGTCGCCCAAACAACGTTTTATATGTTTGTTTTAGCAACCTGAGGTCGCTTTAGATCGGACTCCAATCGCGTAGTTTCGCTCTGAATATTTTCTCGGGTCGCACCACGCATCCAGCCAATTTTGTTTATTTTTTCTTTTCTTCATTAGTTGTTGTTTAGGGCGCGTACCACGTGTTCGTTTTACTCGGAGTCAGAGTAGCCCGCGTCTAGGTTCAAAAACGAAAACGGTATTAGAAGCTGAGGTTGCTTGTGAAAAGAACTCCAATCATCCGGATAACCGTTTTGTTATATTACTGGCTGAACGACTCGCTGGGGTACTCAGGAAAATATAGAGTGTGGCGTCTTCATGTTAATAATAAGTCTTCGATAAAATCTGTTTTAGTCAACTGAACATTAAGACCATTGACCCAGTATTTAACGACAGGTAAAAGTGAGGGGAACTTTTCACATAAATAATTATTGTCGATCGTTTTATTTCTGAAAGATACCCTCAAGAATTCTATTTTTCTTTTTTCTCCAAGTTCTGTTTTGATCTGTTCGTTACATATCGAACGTTTTTTCAGTCCAGAAGCACTTGTAAAAATTGTATCCTCTATCCTCGATAGTATCTCCTTTGCCAGTGTTACATTTATTAACAAGTTCTGTTATTGCCTGAAGGTCGTGACCATCGGCCATGATACCTATAAAGACATCAGTGTTAAACATACCATCTTTGCCCAACAAGCCTATCTTTCGCTCGAGACATACGGCATATCGCTGTAAGAAAAATAATACCATTGAAATTTTCCCTACAATAAGTTTAAATGCTTTCGATTTCAGCACATTGATTAAACAACTATCTAAATTCTATCGCCATTAATTAATTTCGCAGTTTCTACTTACTTTCGATTTATCCTCATCCGGGAAAAGAAGACCTGTATATTCCCATTGTTCCGTAAAATTACTGTTCAACTCTATGTCCTGTTCTTCAGCACATTTTCCAACTATAAAATTCATTATCTCTTGTTGTGTTTCCGTATACACAGCCTATAAAGTAAAATTGTAAGATTTTATTCGCTAGGTCATTTCAAACTTTGAATTTTACCAGGGATAAAGCTACTAATCCCAATAAAATTAAGCTAGTAAAACAATTCATTCCACTTAAGTTGATCAAAAGTCTCCTCCTAGGGTGTACTGCTGCCACAAACTAAGTTGATCTGGAAGCTGTTGTTGCTGTTTTATAGTTCTTCAAAGTGTTCACGGCTAAATCAGTACCCATTAAAAGTGCAATGATTAATTGATAGCTTTTACTGCGACCATTTAACGTCTATCTTATTTTTGACGTCTATATATTGTTGATGTACAGTCGGGTACAAAATTAAGTGTCCATTACTAACGGTGCACAGTGGTCAAAAATTGGAAAAAGACGGTCAAATATCTGTACTGACGTTCACTAAGTATTAAGAGCTAACGTGTCTTCCAAGAAGTTTTACAAGATTATATAACGCTTCTTTTGAAAGTGGCACCTTAATTTTTGTTAAGGGGGCAGTACCAATTTCGAATAAAAATAATTTCATTTTCACAAAAAAAATTTTCTATCTTGTTTTGAATAAAAAAAAAACGTTTGAAGTCTTTTTGCTGAAGATATAAATAATGAAAAAAATTTATATATTTTGAGATATATTCGCTTTATTTTAGAAACAGTTTTTTTTATTTATCTACGTAGAATCTACCTCTATTACATAAGCATCTACTACAAAGTTTTAGATAGCATTTGAACGAGTAACTTGTCCCAATGCTTTTCACAACCTAATCAATCAATTAGGTAATCAATGTTACCTAATAAATCATTACAATATGTCACTTAGTCGCATTGCATTCGATCAATCAGTATCAGTCACGCTATCGTCCGAGTTTTCTCTGTCGCTAATTTCTTGCTGTGTATTTTCTTGTTCTGTTGTAATTTCTAGCATATCAATTGTTTCCAGTGACAATTCGCTCCCAGTTTTCAAATTAGTATAGTGTATAACAAGATAATAATGTATATAGATTTTTACTATTCATGCTATGCTATGCATGCAAATATATGAAAGATATTTCTATCCGACTTCCGAGGAGGAGTGAAACCAGCGACTACCAGTCTGGACACGCGTAAACACGCATAAACAAGCTCATGCTTTCACGCAACTTAAGCAAATTGTTGCGATTTTTATTTTGTTTACTTTTGGACAGTTACCAATATTAAAAAAAATCTAAGTGGAACTCGATGCAATTTTTTAGGCCTTTTCAAAGTTAGTTTTATTTATTGAGATATGAGAAAAGCAAAATTTTCGTTTTGTTTTTTCAATACGGCCTCTCGGACAAAAATTTTTGAAACTCGTTCGATTTTTTTTTGGCGGGTGTCATGTTGAAAACCTGGTTTCGAGAAAAGTTTTTATTCGCGACTAATCGTGGTTGGGCGCGCACCTTCTTCTTCTTTTTTCTACCAACTTCTCGGTCGAGTGTACCCTAGGGACTAATTCTATATCGTTTGTGAGAGTATTTTCTAGCAATTCACAAAAAAATTTGGTTTATTGAAAATTGTTTGGAGGAACCTGGTCTTAAGAATGGTAAATTGTTTGTTTCCAGGTTTGGACCCCACTCACCATTTATCCGTCAACAAGGGTTGAATATCCGGCCCCGGTCACGACGCCATCTTGATGAGATCAAAATCAGCTGATTGCAACGTAAACAAATAAACAGTAATACATTTGTTTTACGCGTTTACCTTGTTTAGTGCACGAAAATTAGTGAATTTTGGGTCGATTCTCTCACAATAACTTGTCGGTTTACCTAAAATACAGCAGACAGTGGTTTGGGACATCAAGTGGAGATAATTTTCACAATTTGAGAGTCGCGATGAGTATCAAAACATCGCATTGTTTGGGGCTCGAAACGCGAAGGGCTCAACGTAATCGGCATAATTTCACATGGCTGGTGCTCACATACCGGTGTCAGATGGGTGTGAATATCACTTTGCAGCTGAGGTTACTTGTAATGTTTATGGTAATAATAAGTCTTCGAGGATGACAAGCCGCAATTCGATAAAATCTGTTTTAGTCGACTGAACATTAAGACCATTGACCCAGTATTTAACGACATGTAAAACTGAGGGGAACTTTTCACAAAAAAAAATTATTGTCGATCGTTTTTATTTCTGAAAGATACCCTTAAGAATTCTATTTTTCTTTCTTATCAAAGCTCTGTTTTAATCTGTTCGTTACATATCGAACGTTTTTTCAGCCCAGAAGCACTTGTAAAAATTGTATGCTCTATCCTCGATAGTATCTCCTTCGTTAGTGTTGCATTTATTGACAAGTTCTGTTAATACCTGAACGTCGTGACCATCGGCCAACAGACCTATGAAGACATCAGTTTTAATCATACCATCATCGTCCAACACATCTATCTTTCGCGCGAGACATATGGCGAATCTCTGTTAGAAAAATAATACCATTGAAATTTTCCCTACAATAAGTTTAAATGCTTTCGATTTCAGCACATTGATCGAAAAACTATCTAAATTCTATCGCCATTATTTAATTCCGTACTTCCTACTTACTTTCGATTTATCCTCATCCGGGAAAAGAAATCCTGTATATTCCCATTGTTCCGTAAAATCACTGTTCAACTCTATGTCCTGTTCTTCAGCACATTTTCCAACTATAAAATTAAACATCTCTTGTTGTTTTTCCGTATACGCTGCCTATAAAGTAAAATTGTAAGATTTTATTTCCTAGATCATTTCAAACTTTGAATTTTACCAGAGATACGGCTACTAATCCCAATAAAATTAAGCTAGTAAAATAATTCATTCCACTTAAGTTGATCAGAAGTTTCCTATTAGGGTGTACTGCTGCCGCAAACTAAGTTAAACTTGAAGCTTGTATGCTATTTTATAGTTCATTAAAGTGTCCACGGCTAAATCAGTACCCATTTTATGTGCAATGATTAATGATTATGATTAATTAATAGCTTTTACTGCGGTTATTTAACGTCTATCTTATTTTTGACGTTTATATATTGTTGATGTACAATCAAGTACAAAATGGAGTGTATAGGTTTGAGGTGGTCCATTCCTAACGGTGGCCCCATTCCAATCCCCCTCTATATTTCAAAAGCTTCTATTTTAGGAAAGAGTCGGCAGCCTTAGACCACTCGTGTTTACCTAAAAAAATCGACAGCTAGAAAATCAGTAGCAGTTTTGATGTTGATTTAGATTTTATTACGTATTTTGTTTCTTCCCTTTAAGTGTTGGTATAGAATTTTTAACACACTCCGAACCGAAACCGGAAGTCGAAAAGTTTTGTGTATAATCATAAGACCTTTATGTTAAATCTAAGTTTGTAAAAATCGGTCACGAAATCTTTGAGAAAAAATAGAACACATATTTTCATTTTTTGCACACTTCACCCCATAACTCCGGAACCGGAATTCCTATCCAAACAGAATTCAAATATTTTGTATGAGATCATAAGACATTTCATTCGAGTCTAAGATTATGAAAACCGGTTCAGCCGTTTCTAAGAGTGATTTCCGGTTTGGAGTACATGATCACTTTTTCGATACTTCCGGAGTCAGGAACGAAGATCCGCTATACCCAAAATCAATGTATTTGGTCATCAACCAACCAAATCTATCCAATTCAATAACTATACGGCTATAAAAACACGTCGCTGAAAATGAAATTTTTATACCCATTAGTCTGTAATTCCGGAACCGGAAGTCGTACCCAGATGAAATTTGGTATGATTAAATGGAGTTTTAAGAACTTTCATTTGAACCTACGCTTGCGAAAATTGGATGAGCGGTCTCTGAAAAAATCTATAAAACGTTTCTAGATCATTTTGAACATTTTACCCCGTAACTCTCGAACCGGAAGTCGGATCCAGATGAAATTCAATAACAACCTATCGGACTACAAGGCCTTTAATTTAAATCTTAGTTGAAGAAAATCAGTTGAGCGATCTCTGAGAAAACCGAGTGCACTTTTTCTTCATTTTTTTTGCAAATTTTACTCCGTTACTCACGAACCGGAACCGAACCAAGAAATCTTTATAGAATCTAAGTTTGTGGAAACCGGTCCAGCCATCTCCGAGAAAATCGAGTGCACATTTTTGTTTAATACACAAATACATACACATGCAGACAAACACAAAGACATTTGCTTAGTTCGTCGAGTTAAGTCGAATGGTATATGACATTCGGCCCTCTGGGCCTCGATTGAAAAGTCGGTTTTCACAGTGATTGCATAACCTTTCTATATAAGAAAGGCAGAAAGAATATTTTCATTTGCACAGTTAAGGTTAGGTGGTACCGTAGTACGAAATTTTCAAATACTTTTTTTTTACAGTCATAAAAAAGTGAAGTTGAAAATTTGCCCAATGCTGCCGACTCTCCCCTACCTGTAAATTAGAGGTATGCCACCATTCGTCTCCCGTATCAGAATTCATATTTTCCGAGCATTTTCAGTTTTGACAATGTCATTCAAATTCGGAAGGGATATGGCGAATATAACAATGGTTCTTATTACAAGCGTTTGTTGTTCGAATATATGATAGCGTTAAGTAAATCTTTTGTTAGTTTGAAGAATAAGTTTTTTGTATATTTATTTGATGCAAAAAAACGTACTGCACATTGGCTTGCTAAGTAAACGTTTATGGTAACAGATTTTCTATCAACACATTCCTCGTCGACAGCATTTATTTAATGGTGAATTGCTCGAGATTGTCTTTACATACATCAAAAGCCCTGCTCAGATCGGCTCGTTACCATTCGAATGTTCTTTCAGCCCAGAAACACTTGTAAAAGTTGTATCCCTTATCTTCGACGGTATCTCCCTCGCCCTTGTTACATTGATTGATAAGATCTGTTATTGCCTTAGCGTCGTGACCTTCGGCCAAAAAGTCAATAATTTTTTGACCATTGATATTACCATCAGCATCAATCGCTTCTAACAATTGTTCGACACAAATGGCAAATTTCTGTAAAAGCAATTATTTATTCTAACAATTTGTCATACTGGTACTTTGTCAAATAAGATAAAGTGTGGTAAATTCTGCTGTTCTGACTTACCTGTGACTTCTCCTCATCTGGGAAAAGGTCCCCGGTGTGTTCCCATTGTGTCGTAAAGTTACTGTTCAACTCTATGTCCACTCCTTCGGCGCATTTTCCAATGATAAAATTTAGTGTCTGCTGTTGTTTTTCTGTAAGCGTAGCCTATAATTCAATACTATTAGATTGTTTCTGGTTTGGCATACCAAACTTTCAATTTACCAAACTTATGGCTGCGAGTCCCAACAAAATTGAGTATATAATAGAATTCATCCCGCTTAAATTGATCAACCGTCTTCTACAAGGGCGTTAGGTTTGCCATTAACTAAGATGCATTTGAAGTTAGCAGATTTATTTATACTAAGCCAAAGTATTCGCGACTAGTCCAGTACTTATTTCGTATGATTGATTAATGAAATCTTCGTTATCATACTTATTTTTAAATTGCACAGTCATTATTCAGCGAACGATAGAGCGGATGGTTGTTGTTGTATCTTGTAAAAATAATTCTTAAATCACGTGGAGGCCAGAGTTTGTTTTTCATAAATACGTTTATTCCATGAAGCAATTAGTTTACATTAGTTTTTCTTCGCCGTGGCATCCACAATACATAGTACTTTGAACCTAATACATTTTCAATACAATTCCGACGGTTAGTATTTAATAAAACATATTACTACTAGTTTCCTGAAATATAGTATTAGTATGTCAGTATTCATTATAAATTATATTAAAGAAAAATAAAACATTTATTTTGTACATGACCTTATGACTATTTCAGGTTTGTTTGTATTAGTTCATTACTTTTATTCAAAGAGAGCTGGCTATTGGTTGAACTCATGGAAGCGGAAGGAGTCTAACATAAAATAACGATACTCTACGCATGTCCAAACGACATGATTAATATCGCGATAACCTTCGCCACAAGCGCAATGATTAGTCGCGGAAAGTCTAATTCGAAGGAGATGTGCATCTAACGTGTAGTGATTGGACAAGAGTCTAGACATCACACGAATGAAATCTCTATTCACATCCAGCCCCCTGAACCATGCCTTTTAGGAATGATTGAGTGTATCCACCGACCCAGATCATCTCCATCCCAAGAAGCTTGCCAGCTGGCATGTGTTCTTTGACGAGACGCGCTCTAGAACTCATTGAAAGCAAGCGGTCTCTCATAAATTTCACCCTCAATAGCACCACGTTTGGCTAAAATATCGGCTCTTTGATTGTCTGGAATGGAGCAATGAGCTGGGAACCAGGCTATAGTGATTCGATAATTATCATTCAATATATCGTTCAGGCACTGTTTTATTTTGCCCAAGAAAAACGATTCATTCTTGCCAGTTATGTTTGAGCGAAGCGGCTTCAATTGCACTTAGACTATCTGAGAAGAGGAAATAATGGTTTGGAGATAATGTGTCGATTACACTCAAGTTATAATGAACGGCTGCTAACTCTGCTGTATAAACAGATGCAGGTTCTTGAAGCCTAAGTGAGACCGAAACATTATTGTTGTTGAACTTACCAAACCTTGTTGTCTCTTCAATTTTCTCAGAGTCAATATGCATGAACTTACTTGAACTTTTTTTGAGGATTGATTTTGATTTTGAGGAGCCTGACACGGATATGAATGTATCTTGAAGGGTTGATTTCCTGTGACATATGGTTATATATATATGCGCTTCATTTAAATTGCGTAAAGACAAATTTAAACTTTCTTTAAAAGCACGGTCTAAGCCCACTTATGCAGAATTCTTAAAACAGCCATTGATGTCCCCCTTCTCGAGACAGAAAACGGTTTTTCAAATCTAGAGTAAGAGGAATCTGACTCTGTTAAAAATAGTGAAGGTACATCGTTTGTCACTTCTCAAGGGTCTTCTAAGAGGAAGAAGTCCTTCCCCAAAACAGGCACCTAAAATCACACCTTCAAAAAAGATCCCCGCGTAAAATTTCAACAGCCAAATTTAAAATCAAACACTGTGCCTCCTGGTTTGTCAAATTCACAAACCAATCCAGGAACTAGCACAAGAAAAGACAACAATTCAGTGGGCTCCGTTTCACATTCACCAACAGGATTACTGAAGTTTTCGGAAATTGTAGCATGGGTTTTCGTAGCACTCAATATTTCTGAATCCTTACAAACCCTCAAAACGGCGTTCCTCCAAGAAGATAGAACTTGTTTGAAGCAGTTATCAGCTCAATGGCCAATTCTTTCAGGGCTTGAATTATTTGATGGATGATTTATCATCCGCCTCAAATGATTCAATTACTGTCCTGCAATAGAATTGTCGAAACATCATGCCAAAACTTGATTCTTTTTTTTAGTCAAAAATGTTATGTATTTGCTTTTTTCAAAACATGGCAAATCAAACATTCAAATTTTAATGACTTTAACATTATACGTCTCACTCGAGTATGGCGGAGTGCTTTTAGGAATTAAGAAATGTTATTCCTTTTATAGATTAAACATTCCTTCGACTACTAGTATAGAAGTTGTTGCTTGTCAAATAAACAATAAAGGAAAAAACATTTGCATTGCTTCGGTATATATTCCTCCAAGAGCTCAAGTTGGACAACGACAGCTTAATGAAATGGTTGAAGCACTCCCTGCTCCACAATTGATTCTGGGAGATTTCACCAGCTTCCTATAACATTTTCGCACGGAATGATGTGCGGTTCCGTTTACAATGATAGCAGATCATTTTTAATATATAATATTTGCGACAATTTCCACATGACATTACTAAGTATGGGTAGCATGACATGGAGCCCGGGTTGATGGTTCAATGCGAAGGGCACTGGTCTAACAAATCAGTTGTCGTATGTTCGAGCCCCGACCTGGAAGGATTTTTAGTGTCAGTATGATCGTAGCACCACCCGTAAAAAAATAAACCATTGATTTTACAGCATAAACAATTGATTCGCAATTAGATATATGGGTTACAATACATTTTATTGTATCTTGAAAAGATTATTTTCATTTCCAACGATTCAATGTATTGTTCCTACGATTCTACAATTGAATTTATTGTACACGTGATGTTTTAAGCAATATGGAAACTGTACATTTTATTGTTTTCCAAGAAAACATGTATGAGAAAACTTCATGATTTGAATTGTTACGATACTTAACAACCTATACATTCTATTGTAAAAAGCATTTCCACAATTGATTGAATAGTGTATAACAATACATTAAAATATTTTTCAATGGTCAAAGCAAAATTGTGGCAGGTTTTGTAACAGCAAATCATATTGTTTTTCAACAATATTTTTTATTCGGGCAGCCATGCAATGGTTCTGTACACTCTGAATTGGCTTTTCAGTTGAAACAGAAAGTCAAATTCGATTACAGGAATGTAATATCGAGGCTTTGGCATGACACGAATTCCAAGACTTCCTGCACGTCCAAATGCATTAGAATTATCTCTTTTCTCGACTTCAATTCGACTAGATTACACCTGAAAAACATTTCCTGATTCACATGGTAGGATTCATTTACCAATCATCATCTCAATTAGCACTAACAAAAGCATTGCTAATTCAGTTAATATTTCATATGATTTGACGAAAAATATTGAGTGGATTAAATACCAAAGTAATATTTAAAGTGACTTAAATTCCCTCCTGCTGGAAGAATATGACTTCCTCATTTGTTCGATTCTGGAGGCCGCAGAACAAGCCCAAATCAAACGTTTACCTGGTCCAACGACTAACAGAAGGCCTCCCAACCCTTGGTGCGATAAAGAATGCTCAGATGCTAAACGCGCGAAAATAATTGCTTTCAAGCCGTTTTTAAAACATGGAGGAGGAAATCCTCAAAATTTTGAAAAATTTTTGGTTTTAGAAACCAAGTACAAGATCATACTTCGTGCCAAGAAATGTAGCTATTGAAGACATTTTGTTGAAGGTTTGTTAAGAGAAAGCTCAATGAGCACTCTTTGGAACACGGCAAGACGAATGATTAATCGTAACGTGGAAAATGAGAGTGAGGAATACTCGAACCGATGGTTATTTGACTTTGCTAGGAAAGTTTGCCCAGATTCTGTTCCTACGAGGAGCATTATTCGGAAGTCTACTCTAAGTAATGGGTCTATTGATAGCCCCTTTTCAACGATGGAATTTTCTATAGCACTTTTGTCTTGTAACAATAACGCTCCTGGGTTGGACAGAATTGAATTTAACTTGATGAAGAATCTGCCTGATTTCTAAAAAAGCCGCTTGTTGGGATTGTTCAACTAGTTTTTTGAGCAAAACTTTGTTTCATCTGTCTGAAGGCAATTGGAATTTGTCGTAATTCATAAGCCGGGGAAACCAGCTTCCTATAACAACTCATATATACCAATTGCAATGTTGTCCTGCATCAGAAAATTACTCGAAAAAATTATTCTTCGACGTTTCGATACTTCGGTCGAGACGAACGGTTTGTTATCAGATACTCAGTTTGGTTTCCGTAGAAATACGCGGAGGAATAAATTCCTTGCATTACTTTCGTCTGACATCCAAATTGCCTTCGCTCAAAAACAACAAATGGCAGCTGAATTTATAGACATTAAAGGATCATTTGATTCAGTTTCCATTGATGTTCTTTCTGACAAGCTCCACCAACATTGACTTCCAGCGGTTATAAATAATTATTTGTACAACCTTTTGTCAGAGAAGTGCATGTATTTTTCACATGGCGATTTGCAACATTCAGAATTAGCTACATGGGTCTCCCGCAAGGCTCATGCCTCAGTCCGCTCCTGTATAATTTTTACGTGAATGACATTGACAGCTGTCTAGTAACCCCATGTACACTAAGACAATTAGCAGATGGTGGCGTGGTTTCAGTTACTGGACCCAAAGCTATTGATCTGCATAAACCATTGCAAGATACCTTAGATAACTTGTCCGTTTGGGCTGTTCTTCTGGGTATCGAATTCTCTGCGGAGAAAACAGAGCTGGTCGTCTTTTCAAGAAAGCATGATCCCGCGCAGCTTTAGCTTCATATGATGGGAAGAATGATCCAACAGGTTTTGACTTTCAAATACCTCGGGGTGTGGTTTGATTCCAAATGCAAGTGGGGAGACATATTGGGTATCTGATAACGAAATACCAACAAAGAGTAAATTTACTTCAAACAATAACAGGACCTTAGTGGGGTACTCATACGGAAGATCTAATAAAATTGTATCAGACAACGATACTTTCAGTGATGGAATATGGATGCGTTTGCTTTCTTTCCGCTGCAAACTCTCATATTATCAAACTTGAGCGAATTCAGTATCGTTGTTTGCGAATTGCTTTAGGCTGCATGCATTCGACACATACAATGAGCCTTGAAGTTCTGGCAGGAGTTCTTCCATTGAAAGATCGTTTTTGGGAGCTTTCATCTCGACTGCTATTCAGATGTGAGGTACTGAATACCCTACTTATTATAAAACCTAGAAAGGCTAGTCCATCTTCAATCTCAAACAAGATTCATGGCAGTATATATATATATATATATATATATATATATATATATATATATATATATATATATATATATATATATATATATATATATATATATATATATATATATATATATATATATATATATATATATATATATATATATATATATATATATATATATATATATATATATATATATATATATATATATATATATATATATATATATATATACTGCCATGAATCTTGTTTGAGATTGAAGATGGACTAGCCTTTCTAGGTTTTATAATAAGTAGGGTATTCAGTACCTCACATCTGAATAGCAGTCGAGATGAAAGCTCCCAAAAACGATCTTTCAATGGAAGAACTCCTGCCAGAACTTCAAGGCTCATTGTATGTGTCGAATGCATGCAGCCTAAAGCAATTCGCAAACAACGATACTGAATTCGCTCAAGTTTGATAATATGAGAGTTTGCAGCGGAAAGAAAGCAAACGCATCCATATTCCATCACTGAAAGTATCGTTGTCTGATACAATTTTATTAGATCTTCCGTATGAGTACCCCACTAAGGTCCTGTTATTGTTTGAAGTAAATTTACTCTTTGTTGGTATTTCGTTATCAGATACCCAATATGTCTCCCCACTTGCATTTGGAATCAAACCACACCCCGAGGTATTTGAAAGTCAAAACCTGTTGGATCATTCTTCCCATCATATGAAGCTAAAGCTGCGCGGGATCATGCTTTCTTGAAAAGACGACCAGCTCTGTTTTCTCCGCAGAGAATTCGATACCCAGAAGAACAGCCCAAACGGACAAGTTATCTAAGGTATCTTGCAATGGTTTATGCAGATCAATAGCTTTGGGTCCAGTAACTGAAACCACGCCACCATCTGCTAATTGTCTTAGTGTACATGGGGTTACTAGACAGCTGTCAATGTCATTCACGTAAAAATTATACAGGAGCGGACTGAGGCATGAGCCTTGCGGGAGACCCATGTAGCTAATTCTGAATGTTGCAAATCGCCATGTGAAAAATACATGCACTTCTCTGACAAAAGGTTGTACAAATAATTATTTATAACCGCTGGAAGTCAATGTTGGTGGAGCTTGTCAGAAAGAACATCAATGGAAACTGAATCAAATGATCCTTTAATGTCTATAAATTCAGCTGCCATTTGTTGTTTTTGAGCGAAGGCAATTTGGATGTCAGACGAAAGTAATGCAAGGAATTTATTCCTCCGCGTATTTCTACGGAAACCAAACTGAGTATCTGATAACAAATGAGTATCTGATAACAAACCGTTCGTCTCGACCGAAGTATCGAAACGTCGAAGAATAATTTTTTCGAGTAATTTTCTGATGCAGGACAACATTGCAATTGGTATATATGAGTTGTTATAGGAAGCTGGTTTCCCCGGCTTATGAATTACGACAAATTCCAATTGCCTTCAGACAGATGAAACAAAGTTTTGCTCAAAAAACTAGTTGAACAATCCCAACAAGCGGCTTTTTTAGAAATCAGGCAGATTCTTCATCAAGTTAAATTCAATTCTGTCCAACCCAGGAGCGTTATTGTTACAAGACAAAAGTGCTATAGAAAATTCCATCGTTGAAAAGGGGCTATCAATAGACCCATTACTTAGAGTAGACTTCCGAATAATGCTCCTCGTAGGAACAGAATCTGGGCAAACTTTCCTAGCAAAGTCAAATAACCATCGGTTCGAGTATTCCTCACTCTCATTTTCCACGTTACGATTAATCATTCGTCTTGCCGTGTTCCAAAGAGTGCTCATTGAGCTTTCTCTTAACAAACCTTCAACAAAATGTCTTCAATAGCTACATTTCTTGGCACGAAGTATGATCTTGTACTTGGTTTCTAAAACCAAAAATTTTTCAAAATTTTGAGGATTTCCTCCTCCATGTTTTAAAAACGGCTTGAAAGCAATTATTTTCGCGCGTTTAGCATCTGAGCATTCTTTATCGCACCAAGGGTTGGGAGGCCTTCTGTTAGTCGTTGGACCAGGTAAACGTTTGATTTGGGCTTGTTCTGCGGCCTCCAGAATCGAACAAATGAGGAAGTCATATTCTTCCAGCAGGAGGGAATTTAAGTCACTTTAAATATTACTTTGGTATTTAATCCACTCAATATTTTTCGTCAAATCATATGAAATATTAACTGAATTAGCAATGCTTTTGTTAGTGCTAATTGAGATGATGATTGGTAAATGAATCCTACCATGTGAATCAGGAAATGTTTTTCAGGTGTAATCTAGTCGAATTGAAGTCGAGAAAAGAGATAATTCTAATGCATTTGGACGTGCAGGAAGTCTTGGAATTCGTGTCATGCCAAAGCCTCGATATTACATTCCTGTAATCGAATTTGACTTTCTGTTTCAACTGAAAAGCCAATTCAGAGTGTACAGAACCATTGCATGGCTGCCCGAATAAAAAATATTGTTGAAAAACAATATGATTTGCTGTTACAAAACCTGCCACAATTTTGCTTTGACCATTGAAAAATATTTTAATGTATTGTTATACACTATTCAATCAATTGTGGAAATGCTTTTTACAATAGAATGTATAGGTTGTTAAGTATCGTAACAATTCAAATCATGAAGTTTTCTCATACATGTTTTCTTGGAAAACAATAAAATGTACAGTTTCCATATTGCTTAAAACATCACGTGTACAATAAATTCAATTGTAGAATCGTAGGAACAATACATTGAATCGTTGGAAATGAAAATAATCTTTTCAAGATACAATAAAATGTATTGTAACCCATATATCTAATTGCGAATCAATTGTTTATGCTGTAAAATCAATGGTTTATTTTTTTACGGGTGGTGCTACGATCATACTGACACTAAAAATCCTTCCAGGTCGGGGCTCGAACATACGACAACTGATTTGTTAGACCAGTGCCCTTCGCATTGAACCATCAACCCGGGCTCCATGTCATGCTACCCATACTTAGTAATGTCATGTGGAAATTGTCGCAAATATTATATATTAAAAATGATCTGCTATCATTGTAAACGGAACCGCACATCATTCCGTGCGAAAATGTTATAGGAAGCTGGTGAAATCTCCCAGAATCAATTGTGGAGCAGGGAGTGCTTCAACCATTTCATTAAGCTGTCGTTGTCCAACTTGAGCTCTTGGAGGAATATATACCGAAGCAATGCAAATGTTTTTTCCTTTATTGTTTATTTGACAAGCAACAACTTCTATACTAGTAGTCGAAGGAATGTTTAATCTATAAAAGGAATAACATTTCTTAATTCCTAAAAGCACTCCGCCATACTCGAGTGAGACGTATAATGTTAAAGTCATTAAAATTTGAATGTTTGATTTGCCATGTTTTGAAAAAAGCAAATACATAACATTTTTGACTAAAAAAAAGAATCAAGTTTTGGCATGATGTTTCGACAATTCTATTGCAGGACAGTAATTGAATCATTTGAGGCGGATGATAAATCATCCATCAAATAATTCAAGCCCTGAAAGAATTGGCCATTGAGCTGATAACTGCTTCAAACAAGTTCTATCTTCTTGGAGGAACGCCGTTTTGAGGGTTTGTAAGGATTCAGAAATATTGAGTGCTACGAAAACCCATGCTACAATTTCCGAAAACTTCAGTAATCCTGTTGGTGAATGTGAAACGGAGCCCACTGAATTGTTGTCTTTTCTTGTGCTAGTTCCTGGATTGGTTTGTGAATTTGACAAACCAGGAGGCACAGTGTTTGATTTTAAATTTGGCTGTTGAAATTTTACGCGGGGATCTTTTTTGAAGGTGTGATTTTAGGTGCCTGTTTTGGGGAAGGACTTCTTCCTCTTAGAAGACCCTTGAGAAGTGACAAACGATGTACCTTCACTATTTTTAACAGAGTCAGATTCCTCTTACTCTAGATTTGAAAAACCGTTTTCTGTCTCGAGAAGGGGGACATCAATGGCTGTTTTAAGAATTCTGCATAAGTGGGCTTAGACCGTGCTTTTAAAGAAAGTTTAAATTTGTCTTTACGCAATTTAAATGAAGCGCATGCTGAGAGATCATGAGGACTATCCCCACAATAAACACATTTTTCAATGTCTTCATCGCAAATATTATCGTTATGGGGCCCTTCACATCGGATACATTTAGGCTTATTACTGACGGGTGGCAACTAAAATTTTGGAATTTTTTTGAGGCGAGCTCAGAAAGAACTAAGAGTGTGTATGTGTTAGCTCTCTTTCTCCTCTTTCTGCTAGTATTTTTTGTTTTGTTCATGCTTGCTCAGTTTTGCTCAAAATGCCGTCGAAACAAGAAGTATTTCACGAGCGCATTGTACAGTTCTACGAACTGCACAGAAATCTCGGCAAATAGTATACGGTACAACATTGTAAAAGCAAAAATATTGCGGCTTCGACAGTTTACAATATCCTAAGATAAGCCCAACAACTGCTCGTAAGGAAGGTAGTGGAAGACCAGCCAAAATTATGGACGCAAAAGGATTTCGTTCTCTTTCTCGTGCCTTCAACAACTAGGATTCACTGAGTCAAAGAGATGCCGCAAAAAAGTTCAACTGTTCTCACCAGTACATCTGCAAAACGTTGAAAAGACTCGGAATAAAGTACCGAAAGAAGACACGAGCCCCGGGATATACTGACGCACAGATTTCAACGCTGAATTTCCAATGCCGCTGGTTGATTAAAAAATTTTCCGGAAAAAGTTTTGTTTTGGACGACGAAAGTTACTTCCCTCTTTCGAAGACGCAGATTCCCGCAAACGATCGAGTCTATTCAACGGATAGTTCTACTGTACATCCGAACATAAAATATTAGTTTAAACATAAGTTTGAACAGAAAGTGATGCTGTACATTGTCATTTCCGAGAAAGGCATTTCTAAGCCATGGTTCAAGCCATCTGGGTTGGCAATCACTCAAGATGTGTACCAGAACGAATGTTTGTAGAAAGTTTTAATCCTGTTTTTTTTTCAAAAACATCATGCTGATGGACAATACGTGTTTTGGCCGGGTAAAGCCATTTGTCGATCCCATTTGTACCCAAAAACCACAACCCGATAAATCTACCTCAGTGTCGCCTAATCGAAGATTTCTACGGGGTTTTGAGCTCCTTGGTGTACAAAAATAACTGGAAAGCCACGAATTGCTAACAGTTGATTGGTAGAATCAAGAGATGCATTCGCAAAGTTGACATGAAGGCCGTACAACGCTCCTGTTCCGACATCAAACGGAAGCTTCGCCGAACATCCGATTACGGACCGTTTTCAAATGTTCACTAATTTTTTTCAACTATGAACAATGTATCTTTGCTTCAGTGTCAACACTGTCAATTTCCTTGATATTCAAAAACGAATAATTCACAGGTAACAATTTCTTTAGTCGGTTCAAATCCTTGACAACAACTCGAATTTTATTTTTATTAACTTTTGAGATTTCTACGACTTCTGAAAATCGTAATGTTAAATCTTTTGTGATTTGCATCAAATTCAATGACTTTAATTTGCGCCGATATAGACTATCCATGACCCAGAAATACCATCTGGATAATACTTTGCCCTAGGAGTATTAAAGCTCTTGCTAGTATCCGGAATCGGATTCGGATGATCTGCCATGAGATCATCCATTACATTAACTGATTTTTTAAAAACTAATAATATCAAAAAGAGAAACGGGTACTCGGGTACTCGGTGCGAAGCCTACCCCAACAATTTCCAATCTGGAATCGCTATAACAACCGAGATGCTCGAAAAGGTAATGGCAAACACAGAAAAAGGAGTCATTTTGTAATTGCTAATGAAGGTGGCCGCTTATTTGATATTGTTTTCAAAAACTAGGCAAACAAAATTGCAAGGAAGGGGACGGGTATAGCGTGATGGGTAAGTCGATGCCCTTTCACGCAGCCCACCTGGGTTCGATTCCCAACCCCGCACATAGGGTCAGAAAATTTTTCTGGCCCGAAGAGGCGAATGACCTTAAGGTTAAGACCTCTATAATCGAAAAAAAAATTGCAAGGAACCAAACTGAATAAAAATACATTACTTATAGAAATCGGTTGTCGAAAATTTTTTACGGTCGCTACGACAGAAACAAAGACAATACAGTGCAGTGAACAATAGAGTGTACGAAATGGGCAAATACGATTTAACAAAGCCTGAAACTTGGCCTACAAGACCAAATTCAATTTGTATTGATTTCAAGCGCTGCAAAGTTAGACCAGCAGCAACCGAAATTGAAATCTTGCTCAAGGAACGAATGCATCTAAACGTTAATGATGTAAGTAAGATTCAATTCAACAAGGCGTCTAACTGTGTCTACATTATGTTCAAACGTGAAAGCGGTGCAATTGCATTTGCTTCGGTTAATAACGGGATGCACAGTGTTGATCATGACAATGTTAAATATAAAATCCCTGTGTACATGGTGGACAATGCCATAGAAGTACGCGTGCATGATCTTCCCCTGTAGACCAGCGATGGGTTCGTTCGGGAAAGTATGTCGCAGTACGGTGAAGTTCTTTCCATCGAAAGAGGAGTATGGCGGAATTTTTTTTCCATCTTACATCATTTGTGATCAAGACGGGATACATCCGTGTAAAACGCTGATTATGTATGAAAATCAACTGGTTACATATCAGTTTTGTGAACAACCGTCACACTACGGCCAACCTTGTACTGAAACTGCGAAAACAAACAAAACAAACAAAAACAAGGACAACCGCTCAACAACGGAAACTAATGAATGCAGTGCTCTCGTTTCAAAAACACCTTCACCATCTAACCAACTATCAACTGCAATCAATGTACAAAGCGCATCTGCAGCAACTACCAATGAACCCAAGACTGCGATCAACAATGAAAACAAGAAAACGAAACCACTCAAAACTCCAACGGTGTAGCATGAAATGAAAATCACTCATCACTTCATCACTGAAAACCACTCACAACAATGGATGATATGAACCACGAACAAAATGACCTCCAATCTTCGCTAGAAGGAAATGGAAGCTTCTCTCTTCCTAGAAGAACAAGGTGACAACGAGATGCAACAATAAAAAAAAATAGTATTGTGTAACAAAAACATGGGCAAATCGGCCACGTATAGCTTATGTATACGCAAATAGGCCTGAATAAAAATTGTTATAAAAAAAATCTTAGCTTGAATTAATCGGTACATATAGAAATAACATTTCATCTCATTGCTGTGGTCGCCAGCTATTGATAAATTTATAATAGTTTCGAGCAACAACAGTAAATAAATAGAAGACAATAGAAGTCAATGGAGGCGTTACATCTTATATTGTAATCAACCGATTGGCAGCAATCATGCAGAAGTCATTTGTAAAATGCTGACAGTGCAATATTAAAACCATTAACGGTTCTGTGTGGATCGAGCTTAACGTTATTGTGTAGCATGTTTATTCTCTGTCCACACTGGATGTCGACTCGACATACAGACGATACATGCGCGACAACACTAGCGCGCAGAACTGGAGTACCCGCCAGTTTAATGCAGATCCTGAACGAGGTAAGTTGTGGGCCGCTTACAATCAGCTCTGATGGACTTTCCTTCTAGTCCCCTAAATTGGCACAATGGCGATCCTACCAGACATATTTGTTATATAAAAAAAACGAGAACCTCAATATCCGGACCTCGGGAAGGGAAGTCCATCAATGCTGTGAACTGTCCTTCTTTTATTCTTTTTTATGATAATACTTAGTTTCTAAAAGTACGCTCCGTATGAGCGGTGTGAATGTTTCATACTTAAATCATGTTGAAGATAATGCAAAATAAAACTAAAAATAGTAAATATGAAATAAAACGGAGCATAAAGCGGATCGGGACGTCCGCAGTGTTAAGCGGATGACGGCATTCGCAGTGTTCAAGCGGAAAGGGACATCCGCAGTGTTGCAGCGGAACGGGACGTCCGCATTGTTAGCGAAGAAAGAGATTATAGGACATACACAGTCTTAGAGCGGAAAGGGACATCCGTGGTTTTGAAGCGGAGAGGGACATCCGCTGTGTTGCAGCGGAACGGGACGTCCGCATAGTTAGAGAGAGAAAGAAAGAGAGGCGGAACGGGACGTCCGCAGCGTTCGATTGAACATATATCCTAAATTAAAAAAGTTATTGAACCAATTATGAAATCTGATACTCATGCTTATAATACACACATAGAAATTTTTGCTGTTTGAAATTTTTGAAACTAGACAATTTCTTTGAGATTCTTTTGAAAGAACTATTAGCTAATAAAATTTCGGTATCTGATATTCTTGAATATATCCGATACATTAAGTGAAATCGAATACATTTGAAGCATTGACCCACGAATCATTTATTTCAGATTCTATTGAAACTTTCAAAATGTCAAGCGGTGCAAATATGTCCGTGCGCCTATTGGCTACGACCCGGAAAAGGACGACGATTCAATTGATGACCCAAACATTCAATCCAGTCCAGCAGAAAGTAAAATTGACAGCGTTGACAGCCAAATGGAATCAGATGTCGAATCTGAGTCTGAGTCAAATCTTGAACAAGCAGTTTGGCAGCGAGATAACGAGGTGGTTAGAGATCCAGACTCCGTCGAGATCGAATGCCCGACACCTAAATCAAGCGAACGGCTCCAAAGAGTCGAAAAAGTGTTGGCCGATCTATCTAAGGCAATGAATGTGTTTCAAACGACACCCGCCAAAGACAACGAAATCGTATGGAGCACAGCAACACCACTCTGTTCAACTACATCAGCTAGTATTCGATGGGACAATATAAAGCCTTTCCCGAACGGAGTTGCTGCCAGTAAAATGTGGGAGGAGTGGAACCGTTATATAGAGAACTTCGAAATCGCAGCCACTCTCAACAACGCCAATGACCCGGTACGAAGAAGTCAACTACTATTCCTTTCCGTGGGACAAGAGTTGCAATAAATAATAAGAGCAGCAAAGCTAAGGCCTAGCTTAACTGACGAAAACTGTTATCAAACCTTTGTAAACAATATTAAAGAATATTTCCAATCCATGACCGACTCGGCAGCCGAACATGAATCTTTCTCAAATATGCGACAGGAAAAACTTGAGTCCGCAATCGCTTTTCATGCTCGTTTAATGGGAAAAGTTCGACTATGCGAATATAGTCCGGTCGATCAAGAACGATTCGTCCGTTCTCAACTTCTTAAAGGCTTACGTAATAAAGACCTGGTAAAGTCTGTGAGAACATATGGGTATGATACTAAGTACATAGTCATGGCAGCGACTCGAGATGAGGCATTCGAAGCCAAGAAATCAGTTACTGATCAACAGGATGTCTACACAGTTCACCAGTGGAACCGCAAACCGACGAGTCAACAGTTTACTAGGAAACGCACGACACAGTATGGAGATAGCAACTTATCATCCAGAAGGCAATACGAGAGTTCCGTGGTTGATCGACGAAATTTACAGAAGTGGGGACGACGTTCTCGGTGTTCTAGATGTAATAATTACTTACACAAAAATTATCCGTGCCCAGCGCTACAGAAACGGTGTAATTCCTGTGGAGTTCTAGGGCACTATGCTGCAGCGTGTCGTAAATATCAAGTACAACAGCTTCATACAACGCCAGGGAATACATCAAATGTAATTAATAAGTCAGAGGGAGAACAGGTATAAATAATTTTTTTTTTGAAATACATTACTGATCTATTAAAAAAACTGCAAATTTTTGTTATTATACAGCATGTAAACGCTCTAACCCTCGAAGACGTGCTTGTAACTTGTTGTCTGGAAGCCTTGGTCGACGTACGATTCTTGATCGATTCTGGAGCGGATGTGAACGTTATATGCGGGGAAGATTGGCTCCGAATGAAAAACGAAGCTAACTTTGGTTCTATGAAGCTCAATTTTATTCAAAATGTCATATCCAAAAGCTTGCACGCTTACGGATCTCAGGCACCCATGTCCGTCGAATGCGCATTCGAAGCGAAAATCTCTGTATCTGGTTTCGGGAAGCCAACAACGATGGCGACGTTCTATGTTGTCCCTAAAGGACGTAGATCACTACTCGGCCGCATTACTGCTAGCGACATGGGTTTACTGCATGTAGGAATCAGTAACCTTGAAACAGAGGTTACCACAACTGAGTTCCCCAAAATGCCCGGAGTGAAAGTAAAATTTAGCGTTGACAACTCCATACCGCCTGTAAAAAACGCATACTACAATGTTCCTGCTGCTTTTCGTCAGGCTGCCAGGCTTAGGCTGGAAGAGATGGAAATTAGTGGTATAATCGAAAAAGTTACGACAGCCCCGACATGGATTAGCGGAATGTCGGCAGTAGCAAAAGGAAGAAATGACTTCCGCCTAGTAGTGAACATGAGAGCGCCCAACAAAGCGATTAACCGAGAATATTTCCGTCTCCCTCTTTTAGACGATATGAAAGTGAAATTACACGGTTCAAAGTACTTCGCCAAACTTGACTTGAGCAACGCATATTACCATCTGGAACTCAGTAACGAATCACGGGAGCTAACAACATTCCTAACTGAAAACGGGATGTATCGTTTTACCAGATTGATGTTTGGTGTGAATTGCGCTCCTGAAATTTTCAGAGGGAAATGTCGCGTATATTGGCAAATGAGAAAAACATAATTGTGTACATTGACGACGTTTTAATTTTTGCCAAGAGCCTCGAAGAGTTGCGAAGCACAGTAAACCGAGTCCTAGAAATCTTTAAAGCAAACAACCTAACTTTAAATTCAAATAAATGTGAATTCGATCAAACTCGAATTAAATTTCTGGGTCACGAGATCGATGAGAATGGGTTCCACGTCGAGGAGGAAAAGATTAAAAACATCAAAAATTTTAGAGAACCGACGACCGTTTCAGAGCTTCGGAGCTTTTTAGGAATGGCTTCTTACATTAGTCCTCATGTGCAGAATTTTGCGGAAATCACTAATCCTTTATGGTCTGTCATTACCTCAAAGTTATGGGTTTGGGGTCCTACGCAGACTCAAGCTTTCAATAATATCAAGGAGAAGATTGTACAATGTTGTACAACACTTGGATACTTTTCTGAAAAGGACAGAACAATTTTGTATACGGATGCATCTCCTGTCGCTTTAGGCGCAGTTTTGACACAAGAAGGTACACATGGTTCTCCCAGGATTATAAGCTTTGCTTCAAAATCACTTACGGTTACGGAAAAGAAATACCCTCAAAATCAACGAGAAGCACTTGCAGCGGTTTGGGCTGTGAAACACTATTCATATTTCTTGCTTGGGAGAAAGTTTATACTCCGCACAGACGCACAAGGAGTAAGTTTCATATTAAATCGATCGCGCGAAGTATCGAGAAGGGCACTAACGCGAGCGGATGGTTGGGCTTTGAGGCTGAGTCCCTATAGATATGATGTAGAGTACATCAGAGGAACCGACAATATAGCCGATTCGCCTTCTCGTTTATATAACGGTAATGATGTTGCATTCGATGACGATTCAAGTCCATGGGAAATTGCCTGTTTGGAAGCAAACGAGGTCGGAATTCTTACAGACGCTGAAATCAAATCAGCCATGTCTAATGACCATATCATACAACAGGTGATCACTTGTTTGGATACAGATCAATGGCCAAAACAGTTGCGACAATATCAGCTTATAAAAAATGATCTATCTATAAGAGACGGCATGTTGGTTAAAACAGGGTGCATCGTTATACCTGACTCATTACGCACCAAAACACTCAGTATAGCTCATGAAGGACACCCTTCAGTAGCCAAGTTAAAAAGTATCTTGAGGCAACGTGTTTGGTGGCCGGGTATGACGGCTGATGCTCAACGATGGGTAGAGTCGTGCAAAACGTGCGCCGTAAACGGCAAGCCAGAGCGACCTACCCCAATGCAAAGAATATTTGCTCCTAAAGCCGTCTGGGAAACAATCGCCCTAGACTTTAACGGACCATATGTTAAATTTGGAGGAATATACGTTCTTGTAGTTGTCGATTACAGATCTAGATACCTAATTGCTCGACCCGTGAAATCAACAAGTTTTGATTATACAAAAAAGGCATTAGAGAACATTTTTGATCGCGAAGGTTTCCCAAAATTTATAAAGACAGACAACGGACTCCCGTTCAATGGCGATGAATATAAGTCTTATTGTGCGGATCGCAACATTACTCCAGTGTACTCAACCCCACTCTTTCCACAACAAAATGGACTCGTTGAAAGCCACATGAAACTAATCAATAAGGCGATGATAAGTGCTTCCATAAATAAAACAAACTATATAGAGGCATTACGAGATGCAATTCATGCATACAACGCTGCATCTCATAGTGTGACAAATTTACCCCCGGAAGAGGTTATGTCAGGTCGAAAAATTAAACGGAAGTTGCCGCTATTGGATTACCAAAAAGTAACTATAGACGAAGAACTTCTCAGTAGCAGGGATCGGGAAATAAAACTAATCGGCAAGGAACGAGAAGATAAACGTAGGGGAGCACGGCATTGTCGTATAAGGGTTGGGGACAAAGTGATAGTAGAACGAACAAATCGTGGGAAGGGAGAATCGCGATTCTCTCCGTTACAATATACGGTGCGGGAAGAAAACAACGGTAGCCTAACCATTAGCGACGATGATGGTCGCGTTATGAAGCGCCACATAACCCAAACAAAGAAAGTGGGTGCTTGGAGGAATTCGAGTCGCTTAAAGGGACCACATACCGCAAATAACCACGAAATTTCCAAATCCACTAATACAGCAGCTGAACCGATTAAGCGCACAGATCGAGACAGAAAAAAACCTTCATATTTACAAGATTATCAGGTGCGATGAATGAATCCATTTTAATACATCTGGACCTAAAACAGAAAATTGATTAGTTTAACAATATATTAAAATAATACCTAATGATTTCAGCGCGTTTCTATTCCGTGAAAATTGTTTCCATCTTCGAATCGTGTTTAGAACTTGCTTTATTGTGCATATAAAACTAATCCATTTGAACTCAATCCGACAGAACAGGGATACCAGCTCAATTTTTTTTTCTTTGCGCTATCATTAGATGACTGGCTAAGGCCACAATGGGCCCATTTCGCCTAGCTCAATTATTTGCAGAAATGCAGCATAAATATACGGTAGTTTCTCTCTAAGAAATCAAATCAATCAACAAACCTGAAAATCTGACACCTTTGTCCAACACCACCACGTCAAAATAAAAAAAAAAGGATGAGGTTGACAACAGAGTTACCATTTTCACAGATTTTTTATGCAAACCACAGATATATTTTTTGTTGCCTATTTTGTCACATAGATTTTAAAATGGCAACTCTGGTTGACAGTAGCTACTGACTGTGAAATAGAGCTGTGCGGTATCGAGGGGCAGTTGGATTCTACAAGAATAATATGATACGCACCTACACGTCGCCAGAAAAGTTACTTATAATATTTTATTATTACCCAGTAGAAGAAGTCCGGACAGGAAACAAATTTTCTACTAAATCATGATCGAGTGCCGTACAAATCAATGATCATGATGGCCTACTTACTCCACGGTTGAGTTCAACTTATGGTCGAGAATATCGTCGTTAGAATTATACCTAGATTGACTCGTACTCAAACAATTTTTTTCTTTTTTGAGAAGAGGGAAGATGTGTGGATCGAGCTTAACGTTATTGTGTAGCATGTTTATTCTCTGTCCACACTGGATGTCGACTCGACATACAGACGATACATGCGCGACAACACTAGCGCGCAGAACTGGAGTACCCGCCAGTTTAATGCAGATCCTGAACGAGGTAAGTTGTGGGCCGCTTACAATCAGCTCTGATGGACTTTCCTTCTAGTCCCCTAAATTGGCACAGGTTCGACGGCTTCCATTAATCAATCTATACTTTGTATAGAACAGAAATCGAGCTTTTATCTGAGTAAGGGATTCTAAGCTAAACTAACTATAAAATATTTTGTGAGCATCATGAACATCTAAATCAATGTCAACATCACTCTCTGCGAAAGTACTTTGATCAACGTAGCTTAAATGAATTGCCTTGCAAGTGCGATGTTTTTGGGACTGACAGTCTTGTGCCTGGTAGATTGATAATTTTAACAAAAACAAGGAAATACTGTTTATCAATGTTATTTTATAGGAAGAGTTTACAGCAAAACAACAAGAGGTACTAACTGGTGCTCTGGTATAATGTGGTCTTCGGCCAGACGAGAAAAAAATGAATGAGTTTCTAAAGCGATACAGAACCAGCGGAGAGCTGTTTTCAGATGAGGAGAAATCAAAGATATGTTTTAATTAGTGGATGGTAATATTTAACCAACGTCAAGATATCAACATCGAGCTTGTTGATCGTAGTCTTGGGCTCGTTGAGAATTGTAGTAGATGCATCTTGTTGTACATTGGTTGCAGTTGCTGGTTGGTTGGAGGGTAAGTTGTTAACTGCAGCTGGTGTACTTTGTTCTATAGGGGATACTGATGGTTTCGTTGAAGGGGATGCTTCATTGTTGTTGGTGGCTGTCACACGTGTACTGTGGTCGCTTGGGGTTGGTGTGAAGGAAGCACCATTTTCCTTTGGTGTGGTTATCTCCATGTCCAGTTTATCACATGGCTAACCGCAGTGAACAGCTTTTTTGAAATATTGACATGTGGCCATCTGATTGTCATAGGTAACAAGTGATTTGCACGGAATTCTTGTATCCTGACCGAAAGTCACATAAGAATGTACAGGCCTCTTCAAGCGCATGCGTAACAAACGTACGCCATTTAGGATACCGGGGAAAAAGTTCAACTTTTTTATTTCGATAAAGATAATCTCCCCGTATTGGGACATGGTATGGCGAATATAAGGATCGATGACGCATGAGGGAAGATCATGCAGACGCACTTCTATAGCACTATCTTCCATATATACTGGAATGTTGTACTTAATGTTCTCGTGCTCCACATAGTGCAAATTGTTATTGTCTTTTGCGAATCGAATTGCATCCAACTCTTTTCAAAGCTAGATGTAAACAACATTGTTTGTCTTATTGCATTGAAGTAAATGCACACGTTTAATGTCAAGATGCATTTGCTTCTTAAGCAAACCTTAAATTTCTCGTATCGAAGGGCAAATTTTGCACTGCCTGAAGTCAACAACAATTGTATTCTTTCGTGTCGGCGGTAGCTTTTGTTCATTTGGTTCACTCATTTCGAGGGCGTTCTATTGTTCACTACACAATACTGTACTCGGTTTCTTCCGTCCCGAACGTAAGCGGTTTTGTTATATCGACTGACTTGGATGAGATGTGAAAGCCATTTACATTTTGTGTGAAAAGAAAAAAAACAATACTACAGTTTTTACTGAAACTTGTTGTAACTTGTTTGCTCGGAGGAGAAAAATTTTCATTACTACCCAGCGAGAATTGGGAGGCAGCTAGTTCACAGCTCACATCTTCGTTCATGTCCTCATCGTCGTTCTGGTTATTTTTAGTGTTGTCGAAGACATTATTTTCGGAATGTTTTGTCATTTTATCGACTTCAGCACTGCCATGTTAATTGTAGAGAGTTGTTACAGTTGATGCTACTCGGGGATATTGTATTTAACGTTGTCAAGCTCGACACTGTGTACCTGGTTGTCAACCGAAGCGATTGCTATTGAATCACGTTCACGTCTAAACATGATATACATTGAGTTGCATGTCTTGTTGAATTGTATTTCACATACATTATTTACATCTAGATTTATGCGTTTTTGTAGCAAAATTTCAGGTTAGTTTACTGCTGGACAGCGCTTGAAATCAAAACAAAATGAATATGGTTGCAAAGGTAATTAATCGTATTTATTCATTTTGAATATACTATTGTTCACTACATTGTGTTGTCTTAGCTCTTGCCGTCTCGAGATGCGAACACAAACTAGGGAAGTGTTTTGTTGTTGTTGTTGTCAAACGTCTTATAAATGCTTGATTCGTCGAGATTAAGAACAATCTCCAAAAATGTGCTTATAAAAATATTGACCCTTGTATTTGAATATTTTTGAGTTCCTAGAGTTGATTTTTTAAATTATTTCCCTTTTTAGATTACATCAAATTTTGACGATGTACATATTACTACATCTGGCATAATAAAAATCGATTTAGATTTTTTATGTGAATTTCCGAAATCATTCTGTTTTTCTATGCGGCTCTCGGAAGTTATTTGTTTTTCTTTTAAAGCGATTCATACTACTTTGATCAAAAAGTTATCGGAATCACCACCGTATGGCACTCTCAGTCACCCGATTAGATTTTATTAGTTTGCCATTTTAATCTGGTTGCCATTTCTGTCTGTCATCAATGGTTGTCATTGATATTTCATCAAATTTTTTGCTTGATACCTGGACGTTAGTAAAAGTTACGCTGTATTGAGTACATTTGCGATTGTGTGTGTCTTCGATTTTGTACAATTATCAAAATGGAATTGAATTTGCAACAACGAGTTTGATTTAAATCTACGTTAAAAACGATTTCAATGGTGCGACAACATTGCAAATGTTAGAAGAGTGTTTCTGGCAACGATCTTTCGAAGAAAACAGTCGTTTATCAGTGGTACGAACTTTTTTTCTAGGCGATAAAAGGCGATGCTCTCAGTTTCCATTGATTACAAGCGTGATGTGTATCATGAATTCCTTCCACAAGGCCAGGCCAGGAGTACTTTTTGGACGTTATGAGCCGTTTGCGTGAAACAATTTGCTGAAAAAGACAAGATTTGTGTGCAAACTACTCGTTGATCTTGCACCACGATAACGCACCGTCACACAATGCCATCGTTATCCGTGAACATGTAGCTAAAAACGAAACGAATACCATTCCGTAACCATAGAATTCACCTGATTTGGCCCCCAGGGACTTTTTTAGGCCCGGGTTGGTGGTTCAATGCATAGGGCGCTGGTCTTACAAGCCAGTTGTCGTATGTTCGAGCCCCGACCTGGAAGGATTCTTAGTGTCAGTAGGATCCATAGTACTAGCCATGCAATGACTCCGTACACTAAGAATCGGCTGCGAAGTCTGTTGAAACAGAAAGGCCAAATTCCACGGAAGGAATGTAATGCCAGGACTTTGCTTTTGACTTTTTTCTATTCGGTCGACTCAGAAACCCGCTCCGTGGAATGCATTTTAGTACCCGAGATGAGGTTATGGAAAAATCGCAGATTACTCTGATGGCTATACCAAAAACTGAATATAAAAAATGTTTCGAGGATTGTATCAGACGCTGGTGTTAGTTCAGTGTGTTGCAGTCACCGGGGAGTATTTTGAAAAGGGACAATATGGATTTTGATGGATAATCTGTTTTTTTTTTAATTTGCGGGAACTTTTTGATCTAGGTAGTATACCCCGTGTAAAAAAAGGCTTTAGTGTAGTCGAAAATAAATGCGAATATTTCTGTTTAATCAAACTTCAATGTTCAAATCATATAAAGAATACACCTTGTTCTAGTCTCATAATCAAATAAACTGAAAGCTTAAAACTTTTTGTTGAGAAATGTTAAATCATTAGTCAAACTGAACAAAGAAATTGTTCCAAAAGTTAGACTAAAGATAAAACCAGTCGAATAATCTACAAATACAGCGATCTCCTTAACCAAATTTGTTTCAGTTGAACTGTTCCATAAAAAGAGGATGTTTATAGATCCAAGCTTTATCTCAGAAGTACACATTTAAATTTTATTGCTGAATCTCGTCGGAAAGATTTCCCGGCTAAAAGCATTGTGTCATTCAGGAGTTTTGGCATCTAGTGGGTAACAAGTTTGTGCAAAGTGCACGTGACTTATTATATGTTCCGTACGTTTAGCAGAAATTGAAATAAATGGACGATGAGTCTAAAACGAAATGTAAAAGTCATGTACACTTTGCGGGTACTCATGAGGTTCCAAAACCTAGGGGAATGACTAGGGGAGACTGAAGATAGATAGGACACGAGGTTAAATCGTACAGCTTAAATATCTTACGGATGGATTGACTTTGTAAACGCGCTCTCATGTGACAGACAGAGACGTCAGTTAGTTTGATGACACTGAGTCAATTTAGTTTGGTGTCAATCGTGTTCATGGCAAAATGTATATGTTTTTTTACTGAAATTATTTTTGAAATCTTCAGATTTTTTGGTGTATTTTATTTTTGTTCATTTACAATGACAGTCTGTTAGTGCTTCGAAATGTTCATTCGAACTGAATCCAGAGATTATCAAGTGATTTCGATTACGTGGAAAATAAAACAATTATTTCAGTTTTAAAATGAATTGTGTGTGAAAGGTTAAACCTGGCAAAAAAACTTGAACACATATTTTTCGACTTGGAATTCTCAATGGATTCTTTGGATTTATGATTGGTGTCCTCATCGCGCCATGGTCCGAGAGCTAATGCATACATTTCCAAATCACAAATTGGGAATTGTAGCTGAAGGTTGAAGCTTCACAACGATATAGACAACTTGGGTACAAACCTAATAGTAATGGATGCTTTTTTCATTATACAAAAAGTGTCCTGTTCAATCCCGGTTTCCCCTACAATCTGCTGGCAAACAATACGCCATCAATTTGTTTTGTTCTTTCGGCACATCAGTGAAGATATTGCACTCCGGTGGGAATTGTTTTGCTAAAAGCATTAACCTTAGGTTGCTGTCAGAGTGAAAGCGTCACGCAAAGAGTCGAGGCGCGCGTGCGAGCTAGTTGCAGTTGATCAAAGCAAACCTGTCAGAGTGAATGCGATGCGAAAACAGTACATCGCATTGAATCGCTTCGCTTCGGTCCGCGTTCCGCGCTCACTCTGACATCAACCTTACGTTTGCTTAGCGAATTATTAGGTAGCATTAGCAGTTCAATTAGTCTTTTGATGTCATCGGAAATTTTTTCGAACAATATGTACATCATTCAGATTACAACGATCATCTAAAACTAACACATACATATACATATTAGTTATTTACTGACAAGTTCAACAGAATAATTACGACAAAATTCGGCTAAGAGATGAACTAAATATTTAACGAATCTTGGAGAAGAGTATTTGTATCCCTGAACAATCAGTACAGTTTCGTTATAACGTGCTCGAGAATCGCTTTTAAGTGTGTATGCATGCTTTTACAAGAATTTTAAAGCCGCACCAAAAATATAGACTTTTAATAAATCCCTTCTCCTCCTCAGTGTCTCCACTACATGAATGGTCCCTTAATACGTTAGCCGAAACGACTTTTAGCGAATAGTTTGCAACGAAAGCATCCATGCTTAAGAGTAGCGAATATCTCAGTTACTGCTTACTCAATTATTATTTTATCATATATTTTGGCTAATATTCTTAATACTAAATCAACTGGATGATTGTTTGACAAAATCCGCAAATTTAGGTAATGCTTGTTAGAATTGCTACGAATGATTTTTTCATATGTGGACTCATTCATTAAATCGTAACTTCAAGGAGTGGAATTAACATGGTAACGGTAGAGCTGGGACCTCAATGGGTGATTTTTTTGCTGGTATCATTTTAGCAACACTGTTTTTGACAGATCAAGCGTGAATCGTGCCTTGTGTCATTGTCAAACTTGTTCAGTTTAGTCTATAATTTAATCATGAATCTTCGTTCTGGATACGCTATACGCTGGATACGCTGGATACGCTAACAAGCAAAATTTTCGCATCTGGAGTGAAGACCAGCCAGAAGCATTGCAAGAGCTACCAATGCATCCCAAAAAAGTCACTGTTTGGTGTGGATTATGGGCCGGTGGCATTATTCGTGAATTACCGGCCGATATGTTGGACCTTGCGCATGGGCCATGTAAAGCGGAGCCCCAGGCAACGTTTGCATGGAAACATCTTCAAACATTAAATTATATTGATTGTTCTATCGATTCCAATAAAGATTCCATCAATTTTTTCCATATATTGAAAATCAAATTCTTTCCCTCCTTAAAATTAACCCTTTATATACTACAACCCATTACCTTCTATAGACATTCGAGGGGATAGGGGAGTTATTATTTTCATTTGAATAATTAATTTGGCCGCTCTTAGAAAATCATTTGTGAAATGCTTACATTGCAGTTTTGAATATAATCACGATCTAAGTTGGCTTTAGTCATTCCATATGCAATAAAGAGCAGCTTACATTTGAAATGAGGGGTATTTTTTTACTAACTATAAACACATCAGTATTTCTCTGTGCTATAAAATTGTTCACAAGCAAGAAAAAACAGCTCAGTCTATCGCTAACTCTCGCAGTGGCAGACGACTCTCGATTATTCAAAACAAAATGCATTTAATTTCATCTTTGATATTTTTGGGACTAACATCCTTCTGTCTAACAGATTCACATATAGTAAAGCAGACAATAGAAGAACTTGCTGCCATCAGAGAATGCTCTGCAGAGTTGGGTGTGCATTGCAACGTGAAGAGTGTTATACGATATATCCGCACTGAATATCCCTTTCAGGACAAGGAGAAATCAAAGGTATGTTGGAATTGTAAAAAGTATTAATTTAAATAGAATCAAAATAGTTATGCAATATTCGACAACAGGATTCCAGTACTGAACTATCTCTAGTTTTGTTGTGCAAGGTCCAAAGATTCAAATAATTAAGAATATCTTTTTTCAGGAATTTATCAGTTGTGTCCTAATCAAAATTGGTATCTTAACCGCTGACGGTATGTTCCAGAGTCAAAATACAATCGACTATCTAGCCAATATTCTTGATGTTCAGACCAGATCACAAATTGTTAACCATTGCATCACGGAAGAGGGGGATACCATCGCAGATAAAGGATACAACTATCACGAGTGTCTCGTTGCTGAAATGAAGAATTTTTTACTGTAGAAATATATTAGACTGACCATTTTCTGGTACGCTAAACGAGGCTGATTTAACAAGTCTGAAAAAATATTTTATTTTATTTCTATATCACGTTGATATCCGCTTCCTTAGAGGAGAATCGTTCTTAGCGCTGTCTTATTGTGAGTTTAGTTCAATTTTTATACGCTCGTCCAATGATTTAGCGTTGATGTTGTCGGCATGAACACATATTAAACTATTTTGGTAGCCTACAAAAATGTTCATGCACATATTTGAAACAGACAAATGAATGGGAAGTTACTGTACAGTTCTTTATTTTGCAATATACTTAATATACTTTTAAAGCGATATATAATCTAGTTAATTGAAGAATCAATTAATTTCAATTTAATTTTACATCGATCAAGGTTTTCAATTCAACTGAAGTCTATTTTATAGTATTATTGATTTACATGTCGTATAAATTTCATTTTTGCCGTTCTCATATAAAAAGGCTATGCAATCTCTGTGAACACCGACTTTTGGAAGCCGAGTGGCATATACTATTCGACTCAGTTCGTTAGGATCTCAAAACGTTTGTGCGTATGTATGTCTGTGTAACAGATAATGTCACTCAATTTTATCAGAGATGGCTGAACCGATTTTCACAAACTTAGATTCAAACGATATCATGGTCCCATAGCTTCCTATTGAATTTCGTTTTTACACGACTTCCGATAAGTGGAAGTCGAAAAGTGGAAAATTTTCAATTTCTTGGTTATTTTTTTTTCACGTAATGGCGACACGAGGTGCAAATTTTCATAAAACTTACTGGTAAATTCATCTGGTTGGCAGATCTTGTTAGTTAGCGGATATGTAATCCAACTTTGTAACTACTAGTCCCCGGTTTCCGCTTTCGAAAGTACCGACAGTAGTGAAGTGAAGCTCCTAAAACGAATCTCACTTCAATTTTTCAGCAACGGATAAACAGATTTTCACAAGATCTGACTTTGGGCTCCTAAATTATATGGCGATGAGTGTCGAAATATTCAAACTGTCATACAAAATGTAAATACAAAACCGGTACGTGCTGGTACGGAAGAAGAAAAGCTTGCTTGTATGGAGCACTCACACACATTTTCATAGAAACAACTTATACAAAGGTTTTATGCACATAGTTAGAATAAGCGGAAATAGTAAAATGATTCTATCGCAATTATCAACTGCCCATGTAGAATCGGATTGCGAAACGAGAATAAGCGACCGTTTGTTGCTTCAGAGAGAATCCCCACAGCAGCGTGCTAACCCGTGATGCTCAGACGGGTCATCGAGATAAATTCGCTCTCACACTGGTGTCCATTCTATGTAAAATGAACCATGCCGGTTTTTGTTGCTGCGACGATATCTGTCTCTCTTTGATGGCACTGATTGAATCGTGTGAAAAGTTGCTAGTGAGCGTTCTTTGATACGACAAAAGCCATCCTCGGTTTGAACTAATGATTGCTATGAGAGTACAGATAGTTTTTACTTGCAGCTTTATTGTTAACTAGAAAGAATGTATTTTAATAATCTTGACGAGTGAAAGTTCTACGTGATATTTGAGTTACATAGCTTTTGATTGCTATTTGTTGGACTTAAACGGATGAAGCTGCACAAAAGAAATTACAAGGTTGTATACTAGACACGACCGAGCACAATTATATGAAAAATTAAACAATTTAAACGACCCCTTAACAAAAACAAAAATAAAGTCGATGGTGGATGCACTAAACTAAAAACTTATTCATGTGACCGATTAGAACTTTAATCTAATTTAGGCGCTTAAATTTTTTACGAAAGGTAGAACTGACAAATGATTTTTCATAATAATTGATTTTTTAACCCTTACTACATTTTTTGTATTGGATTTTGTATTATCAGGAATCAGAACTAATTGGCTCAAGTGGCACGTTCCTCTGGTTATTTGGAGATTTGTGCCGTAGCTTCTCATCTACTTCCTGATGGGAAGGTAAGGATATAAGGAACATGGAAGGGAATCGGGAAGTGGGCGAGGTGGGAAAACAGCACACAACATAAAGAAATAAATCGTTCTGCATCCCCGAAAGGATGCTGAACGATCTGCAGTTGCCAAAATGCACGGTTAATAAAACCTCCAACCACCGAGAGGATTTAGAGATTTTTCAAAAGCGACACCATTTTGCTTTCCCGGAAGAATGCAGAACAATTCACAGAAGAAAACTCGGCACCCAGTAAAGGATACCAAACAATCTGCTAAAAACCTATTTAAGGTGAATACAGAAAGGATTCATTCACTCCAGGAAGAACGATGAACCCTTCTGACTATAGCTCCTTACCACATTGGGTGAGAAACGATAGAATATCCTTTAATTTTAGCTCCGCATACACAGACTCGACCATGTATGGAGAACCAAAAACCCGGATACGTAGTTGCGTCAATGCGGGACAGTTACATATCAGATGATATGAAGTACCGTAATCGCATTCACACAAATCACACGAATAATACTCAGTACGTTGAATAGTAGCCATGTGATAATTGAGTTTGCAATGTCCAGTCAGAGCTCTGACCAGAATACTGCAATGATGATTGGAAAAATGCAGTAGACACTTTGACATTTTCAGATTTAAATCTGGTAAAAATGTTTTAGTCTGAGCGCAAGTTTGCAAGCTGTGCCAGTAGGTAGCATGTTTGAATGCAGCCCAAGAACGAATCTTGTGCTTTATTCAACTAGTTGAAAGTGGTAAAGCTGGTTCAGGATCAAGGAAATCATTCGTTGCACCAGCTCTAGCCAACTCATCAGCCCATTCATTCCCAGTAATACCAGAATGGCCAGAAGTAAACAGCATTTGAGATGCTAAGGTCTTCAATTTGAGTTCGACATGCGATCACTAGATTCGACCATGAATCATTCGAACTGAGTGATTTTAAAACTGCCTGACTGTCGGAACAAAAATAAATTCGTTTACCTCAGATTATCTGCTGAAGTGCAGATTGTATTCTAAACAGAATCACGTAGATTTGTGTTATTGAGTTCAAGACTGTATTATTCATTCAGTCAGCTATTCAGTCATCGGCACGAAAATACACCTTAACCTAGGAGCTCCTATTTTTTGTGGCCTTTTACGACATGGCACAGGAAACCAGTGGATCAATTCTTGGTTGAAATAATTCTGAACAATGCTCAGACGATTGAGACACACATCCTCATTTTCGTTACTGTCAGAAGGACAGGTAGCGCTAGCTATGCACATTTCAATAATAAATTTCAGAGCAACGCCGAATATTTCAGCTTAGGAGAAACTTCATTACCCCACCAGGTGGAATAAAATAAGTTTTGCAGTTCAACATTATTTCTTCGATTGTAGCTCGATTTTTTCAATAATCATTGTGTGATTATGATATTTTTTCTTACCTTCCAGATTCAACTCCTAGGGGCATTGTAAGTTATTTTTAATGAACAATGCATTCATTTTAGGTCCTTCGATTAGCCAGAGATTAAACGGACTTTTGCATCATTGCTCTGGTGTTGTATATCAAGAGCTGAAGACTCGCAATTAACATTGTTCACTTATCCTCTTTTCACTTAGGTTATCACAAGCTTCTATTAGAAGGTCCATGGTATTTTGGTCAGAAAAGAAAACTAAACTACTGCAGAATATTCATTTAATTTTAAAAATTCTGCTATGATCTGTCCGTCACAATTCCAATGTTTTTTCTACCCAGAAGCACTTGTAGAAGTTGTATAATCTGTCTTCGTTGGTATCTCCTTCACCCTTGTTACATTGCTGAAGAAGTTCTTGCAATTCCTGAACATCGTGGCCATCGGAGTAAGTCGATCCACGTTTGAGCTTTAATCATACCATTAGCATCCAACACGCCTAATGTGCGATGAATACAAAAGGCAAAATTCTGTAAAAAAAAATTATTTTATCCTATTCCAAACCACACAAAATTGAGAATTCGATGGTTTACTACTACCCGTTTGTTAAATGAAACAGTCGAGCCAGGCACATAAATGGGTAACTGTTCGGATACCATCACCAGTAATAAATTCTGTAGTTCTGACTTTTTTATTTTTTTTTTTTTTTTTTTTTTTTTTTTTTTTTTAAATAACTATTCATTGGAATATGAGTTAAAATTAAATTATTAAGATTTAAATTGGGTGTTCAGCCACAAGTGGTGACTTTTCAGCCCTGTTATATATATATATATATATATATATATATGATTTGGTTATTACCATGAAGACATTATTTGCTTCCGCAATTCTGAGATTTTTGTGTAGGGAAAATTCTAAACCTACTTGTATTGTGTAATGGGAAAAAGGAACTTATATACTAACTTACTAACTAATACAGAGAGCGAATCGATTCAATTGAAGATTGCATCGATTTTTGTCGGAATTTGCTTATAATATTATGTGACATTACATCTAATGGTTCTATATTTGTGAGTCTGTGTAACTCATTTGTGCTAAACCAGGGAGGACGCTTCAAAATCATTTTCAGAATTTTATTCTGAATCCTTTGAAGCATTTTCTTCCTGGTGGAACAACAACTTGACCAAATTGGTACCGCATAAAGCATGGCTGGTCTGAAAATTTGTTTATAAATTAACAGTTTGTTTTTTAGACAGAGCTTAGAATTTCTGTTTATAAGAGGATATAAACATTTAATATATTTATTACACTTTGCCTGGATTCCTTCAATGTGATCCTTGAAAGTGAGTTTTTTGTCATACGTTAAACCTAAGTATTTAGCTTGATCAGACCATGTCAATTCCAAGCCATTCAATTTAAGAATGTGATTATTGTTTGGTTTAAGAAAAGAAGCTCTTGGCTTGTGAGGAAAGATAATTAATTGCGTTTTTGCTGCATTTGGTTTAATTTTCCATTTTGACAGATAATCACTGAAAATATTTAAACTTCTTTGTAGGCGACTGCAGATCACTCTTAGATTTCTACCTGTGGCTAACAGACTTGTGTCGTCACAGAATAGCGATTTCTGACAACCAACGGGTAGATTTGGAAGATCAGAAGTGAATATATTATACAAGATTGGAGCTACGCTCGAACCCTGCGGAACACCGGCTCGTACGGGTAGCAATTCAGATTTACAGTTCTTATAGCTAACCTGAAGAGTACGATCAGTTAAATAATTTTGAATCATTTTGATCAAATAAATAGGAAACTGGAAATCGGACATTTTTGCTATTAAACCTTTGTGCCAAACACTGTCGAATGCTTTTTCTATGTCTAGAAGAGCAACTCCAGTGGATAATCCAGAAGATTTATTTGATTTTAGCATGTTCGTTACTCTGACAAGTTGATGAGTAGTTGAATGTTCATGACGAAATCCAAACTGCTCTGGTAAAAAAATTGAATTCTCATTTATATGAGTCATCATTCTCAACAAGATAATTTTTTCAAAAAGTTTACTGATAGAAGAAAGTAAGCTAATTGGGCGATAACTTGATGTTTCTGCTGGGTTTTTATCAGGTTTTAGGATAGGAATTACTTTAGCGTTTTTCCATCTTTTTGGGAAGTAAGCTAATGAAAAACACTTGTTGAAAATTTTAACCAGGAGTCTCAAGGCAACATCGGGAAGATTTTTAATAAGAATATTAAAAATTCCATCATTACCAGGAGCCTTCATGTTTTTGAGTTTCCTAATAATTGATTTAATTTCATCAAAATTCGTCTCAATAATGTCATCGTGTGATAACACTTGGGTTGAAATATGATCATATTTCAGTGAGACTTCATTTTCAATAGGACTCACAACGTTTAAATTAAAATTGTGAACACTCTCGAACTGCTGAGCAAGTTTTTGAGCTTTTTCACCATTTGTAAGAAGTATTTGATTTCCTTCCTTGAGAGCAGGAATTGGTTTCTGAGGTTTCTTAAGAACCTTAGAAAGTTTCCAGAAAGGTTTAGAATATGGTTTAATTTGTTCAACTTCTTTAGCGAAATTTTCATTTCGCAAAAGAGAAAATCTATGTTTAATTTCTTTTTGTAAATCCTTAATTATGTTTTTCATAACAGGATCACGAGAACGTTGATATTGTCGTCGACGAACATTCTTCAACCGAATGAGCAGTTGAAGATTGTCATCGATGATAGGAGAATTTAATTTAGTTGGAGCTTTGGGAACTGAAAGATTTCTAGCTTCGATAATATAATGATTCAAATTGTCAATTGCTGTGTCGATGTCCGCAGAATTTTCTAAAATAGTTTCATGATCCACATGATTTTCAATGTGAGATCTGTAATCCAACCAATTAGCTCTATGATAGTTGAAAATAGAACTAATTGGATTAATTATAGCTTCGTTGGAAAGTCTGAATGTTACTGGAAGATGATCTGAGTCAAAGTCAGCATGAGTAATCGGTTCACTACAAATGTGACTTTGATCTGTTAGAACCAGATCAATTGTAGACGGGTTTTTCACGGAAGAGAAACAAGTAGGATTACTGGGATGAAGAACTGTGAAGTAACCAGCTGAGAGTTGATTATGAAGTATTTTACCATTACTGTTATTTTGCCTACAATTCCACTGGACATGCTTAGCATTTAAGTCCCCTATTACGAAAAATTTCGATCGATATCTTGTAAGTTTTTGCAAATCGCCTTTAAAGAAATTTAATTGTTCGCCGGTGCATTGGAATGGCAAATATGCTCCAGCGATGAAATAAATTCCATGAATGGTTTCAACTTCGATTCCCAAGCTTTCAATAACTTTAGTATTGAAAGAAGGTAAAATTCGATGTTTAATTTGCCGTTGGACAAAAATGGCAACTCCACCACCCATTCCAGTAAACCTGTCAAATCGATGAACCACATAATGTGGATTACTTTTCAATTTTACATTTGGTTTAAGAAAAGTTTCTGTCACAATGGCAATATGAATTTTGTGAACTTTGAGAAAATTATAAAATTCATCTTCACTCGATTTCAAAGATCGAGCATTCCAATTTAAAATATTCAAATAATTATTTAACATCACTGTGAAATTTTAAATTCATTATAATATTATTTGCAAATTTCCATCCGATTTGAAATGCTTCAAAAAGTGATGAAGTTGAATTCATTTGGATGATCATTTGAAAAAGTTGATCTTGTAGGTAGATCATTTTATTTTCAGTTATATCGCCTAAATCGACTTCATTTAAAGAAGCGAATGGCATTGAAGGAATATTTGTAGGTAGACTGCCATTAGAAGAAGATGATTTGGCCGGTCTACCTATTAATAAATTGTTTTCGTTAGAAGAAGAACTGCAAGGCGGTCCTGTGTTTTGATTATTTACATTAGAAGAAATAGGTGATAGATTTCTACCTAATATACCAGCATAACTGACATTAGAAGAAGATGATGACGAGGTCGATCTACCTGTCAATAAATTGTTTTCGTTAGAAGACGAATTGGCAGGCGTACCTGTTTTTTGTTTCGAAGAAATCAGTGCCGAATTAGGCGTGGCATTTGTAACGGTTTTCTGATTTTCAGGTATGTTCTGTAAATTTAAGGTCGTTGATTTGACTTGTTGTCGAAGCGAACGAACGTTTAAAATTTTTTCCCTGACAGGACATTTCAAATAATTGGATTTATGATTTCCATTGCAATTTGAACATGAAAATTTATCAGTGGTTTCATTCGTTGGACAATCGTCTTTCGAATGCGATTTACCACAATTCAAACACCGTATATCCATATGACAATTTTTGGTTCCATGACCGAAGCCTTGGCAACGACGACATTGCGTTAAGTTTGCAATACGATTATGCCGTTTATAATGTTCCCAATGAATTTTAATGTGGGAAATGAAACGTACTTTTTCTAAAGTTTTCAAATTGTTTACATCACTTCGATTGAAGTGTATTAGGTAAAGTTCATGGGAAATTCCAGAGCGTGGTTTAGAAGTACCATTCGCTCTTTTTTTCATAAGTATTACTTGGGAAGGGGCAAAACCAAGCAATTCTTTTAGTTCATTTTTAATTTCATCAATACTTTGATCATTTGATAATCCTTTCAAGACAGCCTTGAAGGGTCTGTCTGTTTTTATATCATATGAATAAAATTTATGAAGTTTCTCGGACAAATATCGAATAAGACGTTCGTAATCTTCCAATCCATCCACCAAGACTCGACATTCTCCTCTTCGTCCGATTTGAAATGAGACTTTTACTTCCGGGAGAAAAGTAGAAAGCTCAGTACGGAATGCTTTGAAGTCGGAAATCATCACCGTCACTGGTGGCATAGATTGATGTTTCTTCCCAGAACGACAAGCGTCCATTTTGGGAATTTTTGAAGAATTTTCTTCTATGTCGCTACAATCGGATTCAGGAAGAATCTCGTAAATATTTTTAGACGGCATAGAATCAACGGAAGGGAAATCCGTCCGTTGTCTTTTATTTTTACATTCAGATTCTATAAGATCGTGAATGTTATTAGAAAAATGTTGAATAACGGATTGTGATTTATTCCGTATTGAATTATTTTTAGCCTTAGGCTTGTTGCCTTTCCGGTTGGACGCAGGCATTTTTGAAATTAATGAAATTTTAAATTAAATTAACTAGGCTAAATTAGTCTTCGATTAGACTCCTAGCTAGCCTTAAAAAAGGCTGATTAATTTCTTAGTCACTCTAATATCACTCTTTGTATCACTTAGTCACTCTAATATCACTCTTTGTATCACTTAGTTAGTGATTCAGGTAGCCTTGAAAAAGACTGAAGCCTTGAATCAATGAAACTCTAGGTAGCCAGAAAAAAAATTCCAGGAGCCAAGAGCTATACGCGTGCGGTGCGAACGACTGTTCAACACCGACTGTAGTAGTTCTGACTTACTTTCGACTTCTCCTCATCCGGAAAAAGGACTCCGGTATATTCCCATTGTTCCGTGAAATTACTGTTCAAATCTATGCCAAGTTCCTCAGCACATTGTCCTACAACAACATTCAGTGTCTGTTCTTGTTTCTCCGTGTACAAAGCCTATATAAAGTATTGCGGTTAGACGTAGTTTACTTTGATGCGTCAAACTTTTGAAGTTACCTGACATAACGATGCGAGTACTATCAAAATTAACGTAGTTAAAAAAATCATTTTTCTTGAAATTTATCAAATGTACTAGGGCGTAAATCATCAACTAAGTACTGCTTGAAATTTGTTGACTATTTTATACTTAATCGATGTATCCACGACTAACTCCGAATGATTGATCGATAAAATCTTCGATACAGTATAGGCGCAGTCAGTATAGGCCGATGATTGGATTGTTATTGCGGAAAGAATGCTTGAATTAGACAGAAACACCATGAATTTAATATTTCTATCTCAATCACTAAAAATTACGGTTATTCAGCGTTAACGTTAACGTTTCTCTCACTATATAAGACCGAGCACATCAAGACCAGTTTTGTTATTGCTCGACAATCATAATTTACATCTGCCAATTGAAGCACTAAATTTAACAAAATGGTCATTTAGAACTCGCTGCCTCTCAATGCATGAACCGTGAAAGAATTTTTCTACATTTCTTCGCCCTACCTCATACTCTGAGTATTTCACGGCCCTGACCAAAATAGATAGTTTTGCAATGATCGGCGCTGTGTGGAATGTACCAAAAGAGAATCACAAGTTAACAATTATCGCAGAAAATCGAATCGATGTTTTGACTTGATGATTCTCATACTAGGTTGCAATATTTCGAAACGCTTGTGTCGAGCATTCACAGACATTTTCATAGACACAACTTATACAAAGGTTATATGCACATAGTTAGAATAAGCGGCAATAGTAAAATGATTCTATCGCAATTATCAACTGCCCATGTAGAATCGGATCGCGAAACGAGAATAAGCGACCGTTTGTTGCTTCAGAGAGAATCCCCACAGCAGCGTGCTAACCCGTGATACTCAGACGGGTCATCGAGAGAAATTCGCTTTCGCACTGGTGTCCATTCTATGTAAAATGAACCATGTCGGTTTTTTGTTGCTGAGATGATAGCCGTCTCTCTTTGATGGCACTGATTGAATCGTGTGAAGAGTTGATAGAGAGCGATAACATAAAAGCCATCCTTGATTCGGAGGAGTAATATATGAAAATGGCGTGAATATAGAGTGGACTCTTATACCACAGACTAACAGACATGACTGATTGAGTAAATTCTTATAAAAATAAGTTTTCGTGATGCACTAGTTCCACCTATATTGTACTGCGCGAACTATTTACTATCGGTACACCCCTTGTTATGTAAAAATTTTGTTACTAGTTGATTCCCCCTCGTTTGTCAAAACTGATCAGCTGCTTACAGGGATGCCTGATTTCATCATAATATTTCAAAATGAATTGTCACAATAAATTATCGGATTGCGTCGATAATATATTTAACTTTTTTAGCGATGTTGGAAGGTAACCATTTATTTTTCTCAACGTTGTTCATCTAGACTATTTTTTGATTGTGTTGGTGATTTTCACCCGAAATTAAGTGACGGCAGACCAGAAGCAAATAAATATTGTATATGTTTTGGCTATATGTATTAAATCTGTGTCTTGCATGAAATTCGCATGGACGCCAACAAATCAGTACATTAAAGAAATTTCTGTATGAATGGCAACTCTGTTGTTAAATGTGAAAAATGAGCACAGTCTAGATGACAGACAGGATGTTTTTGATAGGGTAACGTGACGCCATCAGGACATATGCGATTAATGTCCCAACTAAAGGAATATTCAAAATGACCGTTAAAATGATTGAAGAATCCAATTTGAGTCTGTTAGTCTGTGCCTATACTGCAAGTTATAACGTAGTATTTTAAACAGGTTACGGTAAAGTACTAAAATAACCTTTTGAACTTTTTTAATTGTAAGTAACTTTCTTACCGATTTCGTATGTGACACAATGTATTCATTCCAACAATTGGTTTTGTTCATACAATGTTATATGACATTTGGTTACTTCATACTGTCGATCGCTCATATTTTGCCTCTTCAAACACACTGTCGAAAACCAACCATTTTTGTCAATCCTAGTCAAAATGATAGTCTTGAGTGCTAATAGAAACGACCAGAAACAAGATTTCCAGTGTATGAACAATAGAATTTTTTAACTGAATAATTACTCTTGAATGTTTTAAGACTATCAAAATCTGAGTCAGAAAACAATGTAAATATTCACGGGACTCCTATTAAGCTATAAATTTATCGATAATCCATTCATCATACATGGGCATTGTACCGGTAGTCATATCTTTAGTGAAGTCATCATGTTATTTCTCAAATTACTCGATAGAGGTGTACGAGTGCCTGTGATGATTGCAAGTTTATCTATCAAAAGGAACGGGTAAGCATATTTTCACTTGTTAAATCACATTCAAGCAAAAAGATTGATTTCGTGTAAGAAATCATTTTTCTTCTCTGTTATTTTTGTAGATTCTGTTTCAAGCAATGAAAACTCGAAGCGAATGCTCCTAATATCATCTTACTCTTGAAGTAGCAATAATTTGCATCTAATAGCAAAGCCTTTTCCATGTTACTGTTTCAGAAATATTACACTATTTACTCAAATTTCGTACACAAAAGTAACAGTAGCGCAAGATTTTGCTTGTCTGAAGACACAAAAAAGCAGAGAACATAAAAGAGATTGCTTGGCGCCAGCGATAACAAGAATGCTACGTTCCTGTTACTTATATTAAGCGACCTTGCGTGTTGGAAACTCTCAAAATGACATTAATAATTTGATAACAACAAGATTTCCGGTACATAATTAACATCACACTACAGTGAGAATGATTTTGAATGATTATAATTTTATTATCATGTGTAAGTTTTTGGAACATTACTATAGTGATAATATTGAAAAGGATGAAATTTTTACTACACTCTCTTCGAGTGATCATAATGATCATTATTTAAATATACCACTATTCGATGTCGAAAATTGCGCATGATTATTTTAAATAGTGATATTTGATTATTTGTTTTTATCGCAATGCTGCTTGGGAGGTCTTATGATCCCTTATTTTTAAATTTTATACCGAAGAAGCTCCGAGTGTAATGATTAAAGAAATTCCAGAATATCATGTCTAGTGTGAACATTTAATGTAGCATAATTAAATGTGTAAAATCACATTGACGATGGGAAAGCAAGATGGGTTCAGATGGTTGTGAAATAGTGGGGTTTCTGAAAAAATAATTTTATCTAGACCTTATAGAATCGATATTAAATTGATGCTTCCGAACTGTAGTCAGTGCAAGTCCGCTCAATACTAATGTGAGCAAAAATAATATTGTTTAACTTTGTGATTATGGCGTTTCTTGTAGTACCATGATTTTATTTATTATATGTGGGGAGCAGAGAAAAGCCCGATGGAAATGAAGTATAGCAATGTCTCTCTCCAGCAGGCATAAAACCACCTCATCTTTTGTATCAACAGATTATAAGCGTTTTATCGCATTACGCGAGAGATGAAAATCAAAGACCTGCGAGCAACTGTTAAATAAACGACACATACTGAGAAACGGTTCATTATATCCGTAGTTAGTTCTAGCACGAGGGATTCGTAAAAATGGATTTGAACGAAGATTGCGACGATGGATGTCAAAATTGACCAATCGTAGGAGATCAGGGCAATCAATATGTGATTGTATTAAATCAGCGATGAAAACAGCCTTGTAGACGTTTCTACGAATACACAGCGGATCCAGTTCGATTAGTCAGCAACGATCTTTATAACTTGGAAGGTTCAAAGACTGTCCCAGAAAGTATGGACGCAACCAAAAACCGCTGCCATTTCGCAATGGTTCAGAATCTGTCAATTTTTATGGCTGCGTCCTGTTGTTTACACTCTTCTCTAACCACTTGTGCAGTTGTTCATTCGTTTTCATTAGTTTGTTTCGAAATGCGTGGACTTTCAGCAGAACAACGTCGAAAAATTGTGTACAAATGGTGCACAGAACGCGGACTGTCACTGAGAAAGATAGCAAAAATGGAAGGAGTAAGTGAAAAAGCCGTGCGAAATGCAATCAAGAAGTTCGGTGAGGATAACACCTTTGAGGATAAACCGAAAACGGGTCGAAAAAAAGGTCCTGCTAACCCTCAGTTGGATAAACGTATACTGATGGTGTTCGAGCAGAAGAAGGAGGTTTCAGTTCGGGATGTGGCCAAAAAAGTAAGCACTTTGAAGTCAAATGTTCTTCGTGCTAAAGAACGTTCGAATCTTCGAACCTATAAGAAGCAGAAACAACCAACACGTAGTCCGAAACAAGAATCATCGATCAGGCCGAGGTTTCGAAAGCTGTACAATACGATTCTTGCTGGAAATTTGAACTGTATAATCATGGACGACGAAACCTACGTGGAAATCGATTACAAATCCTTGCCGGGACCACAATATTATACGGTGCGAGAAGGGCAAGTGTTAAACCAGTCCGAGACATCGATTGAAGTCGAAAAATTTGGTAAGAAAGCTATGGTGTGGCAAGCAATTTGTAGCTGCGGTAAGATTTCGAAACCCTTCATCACCATCACTTGTGAATTATTTACAGCAAAATCAAAGTGCGTCCATACTTTCTGGGACAGTCTTTAGTGCACAATAAAGAGTTTTCAAGCAGTGTATGTTAACGAATTTTTTGGTAATTCGAAATATGAAGCCTAAGAGTTTCGATGCCTTCGAAATCACGTAGTCAATGTGATTCTTAAAATCAAGTTTATCATCAAGAATAACTTTTAAGTCTTTCACGTTTAAGAACATTTTGCGAAAGATTATAATCATATCTTATTACTGAGTGCCTGCGGGAAAATGATATGACGGAGCATTTAAAAGCGTGTATTACCATCTTGTTGGAGTGACACCATTCCACGAATGTATTCAATTGAGCTTGCAAAAAGTGTGCATCTTCTTGTTCTATGATCAGATGGTAGAGTTTGAAGTCATCCGCAAATGATAGTATGAAACATTTCAGTAAGTAGTACAGATCATTGAGGTAGAGTAAAAATATATACGATCATAAATGACTTCCTTGAGGTACTCCAGAATTCACTGCAAACAGTGATGTTGTACAGTTTCCTATTTTTACCGACATCTCACGACAGTAAGATATGGATACATCCAACCAGCAAAGGAAACAGCAAAGCCAAGTCTGTCAAGTTTAGCAATTGTTATTTGATGATTTATTTTATCGGATCACAGAGCTTTCGAACGCTAGATTCATTTCGGAAATTTTACCCAACGGGACTATGGTTAGCCACTATAATTACTAACTAATTGTACAAAAACACTGCCTTATTAGGTCTACTTACAAGAAGAAAATTTAGAAAGCAGTTTAATCTATTTACTTCTTCAGGTAAACTACTGAGACTGATATGTCGCTCACTAAGACACGACCATCCAATTCTAGCATAGATTTTTTATTTTGTAACGTTTTGTTCAACTGGAGTTGTCTATATCAATAATCTTATCACATTCCCGAGAGCAATTTATTTTTGACTCTACGCATACTGCAGTGATATTCCTTCAAATAATAATCACTACACACAGTGGTGTCAGAACTTGGTGATTATCACCTTACATGATTCCAAATATTCAAAAGTGATAATCACCTTACCACCCCTGGTTTCAGAGTATCTGGCGTGGAAATTGGTCTTCTAAGGAGGATTTGCCGCAGATCGACCCATAAACGTTTTATCACTAATGCATTCGATGTCCAACCAAAATGACTACAGAAATTCCGGGAGCAAAACTCGGCCCCGGTCTCCCCTACTCTAAGATTATACTTTTGTTACATCTTCGAACAAAAACATTAAATATTACAGAATTGTTTTCACACGATGGAAACTTTTCCGATTATCATCAAAAACATCGAGGACATAGACGTTTGCTCAAAACAAAAGATAGCGACTGCCCAGGTTTTATCCAACGAAAACCGACTAAATTCTCACCGTCGATTTTTCTTTTTGTTTCATCGGCACTCATGCTAATTTATAACCACGTTTATCTGCGATGATCATCAGCAGATACCAAATATGACAGCATATAGCACGCGAGAATTGCTCACTGACTTCATTCTTATTTGGACTGTCAGCTGATTCATGCACTGAATTTTTTGTTTATTGTATACAGGAAAATAACGTTCTACTGGACTGCATCACGTCGTACAAATCGACCTTCGGTGGTCTTTGTATGATGTATGACGACGTCATGTTCTTGCCACTTAGTGAACAAACAGAATATAAATCAGGCCGACTAGTGCCAATTCAAGCAACATGAAATGACACTAATCAATATCTACGATGAATAGGCTCACATACGGTTAGTGCTTGACAGGTCGTTAGTAACACGTGAACATGCGAGCTCTTGTCATGGGATGTTCTTCCTCGAGCACTGCTGTTGAAGATACTCCTCACGTTAATACCCCAGTGCGACGTGATGTTAGGAAACAGGTTGGATTATCGGATGAATTTGAATTACAAGATACGGTCCCAAAGGTGAATGATTTGTAAACTTCTGCATGACAGTGTTATAGTAGCGTTTCTATCGTCCCAATAACAGGCTGCAGAAACAATAGTGGAAGCATTCCTGCGGCTAGACGAAGAAATATGTACTCTAGAAAGTTCCTGTCCTGGGCCACGACTTCTCACGGCAGAGGCCTGGATTGATCATTTGTCTAACGCCTTTAAAACAACGTATATCAGCAGTGAAGTTTATCAGCAGACAAACCGACTGACGATGGATGTTAAGGTTATCGATATTCCTAATGGAATTCCTGAATCTTCCAGTGCAACCGAATCGATTACAACGGCATCCGAACGTAGTAGAAATGATACGGCCAAGGTACACAGATAACAATGTTTTGTAGATTTACATCTTTTTTCATGCACATATTCGAGCAGTAAATTAAATATAAAGGTACTTAGCAGTTCTTTATCTTCAATGCATTTTTAAATGCAAAAAAAAACTTTCATTCATTGAAAAATGGAAGCATTCTAATGTAGGTTTACATCGATCACAATTTTCAATCAAATTTTTCGTTCAACTGATATCTATCTAGGGTAAGGGCTCCCTATTTCATCTCATTTGTAAGGACGTCGCCTTCAAACCCCGATTTAGCCACTAAAATCACTGTAACTATTTCATATTACTGCTTCATTCGCCTTGCTCCACGATGAAAATTGATTCACATTTCTTGAAAATTCAACTAATATTTATAAAACAGCTAAAAACACTAATGATGTTTTCACTACTCTGCTCCTAATTTCATCTCAATGGATTTTTATCCATCCTATCGTTGATCTTTTATTCATCCTATAAATTAGCAATGGCGACAGCAATCAAAACAAAATATTTCACTATTACACTCTCACCCGCATTCGCATGGCTGCCAGATGGCTGACTAAACGCTGCCAGCTGGAAAAAATATGGCTTGCAGACATTCTGGTGACCGACTGCCTTACCGCTGCCAGATATACAACTCAAACGATACAACCGTACCCACCAGGATTTTTCCACATTATTATTATTGGTAAAAAATTTACTCGTTGAATTATCTAATTAATGGGGCAATGACTTACGGAGATCTAAAGAACTATCTTTTAACATCATTTTATTAGTGAAAACAGATAGAACAGATATAGATTTTCTATGCAAAGTAATACATATTTTCTATGAAAATACTTGGCATCTCTGTGCACAGCCGATGAAACACACACACACACTTCACAGCGTTATGTTGGCGTATAGCGGAATGAAACCAGTGCTACTAGATTTGCCACAATGGTTATTTCATTAGTATTTAACACGTTCTTTCTGGTAATATTCGAAGCATAAACAGTTTTATTGAAATATTAATATCAATAATATAAATAAACTAATGTCACGGATACCAAAAACATACTTTTTGATGATAATTTGAAGAAGATAAACAATTTTTGTTTTGTAACATTATGAGATAACTTGGCAACTTTGCGAAACCAAATGAGATGAAAACAAAGCGCAATCAAGTGAACGAAGTGAAAAACTTTCATCTCATATTTTTGAAGACTTTTATTGCTTGTCGGGTAAATTTTGAAGTTTTTAATCGTTAACTAAACAAGTGGCAAGTGAACATAACTAATTATGAAGTCATCCAGCATTCAATAGTAGTGTAATTGTGCGAAATAGTGATCATGTTTTGAGACGAATCGATTAGTAGATATTCAGAAACATGTCGAACTGTAAATCTTGAGACGAAAGTGTGTCCTAAATTGAAAAGTGAGTTTATTTTATATGAAAAAAACGATCACCGAAGAATTTAAAACCATTTCTTTCAATAGGAAAGTGTGACAATAGCTTTTCAAATCATTTTAAAACATTTCACAGTTTGCTTCCGGTAGGTTGTAAAATATTATTCATGTTCAAAGTTATGAGGTGAAGGGATGAGATGGAAATAGGAGCTCAGATGAAATAGGGAGCCGTTGCCCTACGTTTATATAAATTTGCATGTTATTTTTTATTTTTGGTAGGGTGGTCTGTAGGTAGGTTGCACTGAGCTAAATTTTAATTTTATATGATATTCTAATTTATTTGCCCTATTGGAATTTCCAATGATAGCTACATGAAGTATTCGATATCATGTCAAATATATAAGATCATCATATAAATACCTAAAACTCTTCTTCGTTTTTTTTTACAAAATTTTCATTTAACGAATGAAATTTCCAAACTTAGTCCAGCTCTTTAGTGTGCCTTAAAGACTGTCCCAGAAAGTATAGACGCACTTTGATTTCGCTGTAAATAGTTCACAAGTGTTAGATATTCAAATTTTATTCGATATACTGATAATATTAGACTACAACAACAGAATATCATTCTTAACATCCCGAACTGAAACCTCCTTCTTTTGCTCGAACGCCTTCAGTATACGTTTATCCAACTGAGGGTTAGCAGGACCTTGTTTCGGTTTATCCTTAAAGGTGTTATCCCCACCGAACTTCCTGATTGCATTTCGCACGGCTTTTTCATTTACTCTTTCCATTTTTGCTATCTTTCTCAGTGACAGTCCGCGTTCTGTGCACCATTTGTACACAATTTTTCGACGTTGTTTTGCTGAAAGTCCACGCATTTCGAAACAAACTGATGAAAACGAATAAACAACTGCACAAGTGGTTAGAGAAGAGTGTAAACAACAGGACGCAGCCATAAAAATTGACAGATTCTGAACCATTGCGAAATGGCAGCGGTTTTTGGTTGCGTCCATACTTTCTGGGACAGTCTGTATGTCGCTTTGAAGTCAATGAATAGGTGATGCTTGGGTACGTTGTATTCACGACACTTCTGGATTATTTGTCTTATCACGAATATGTGTTTCGTAGTGGCATGGGTCCCAGTAAATCCCACTTGGTAGGACCCTACGGATTCCTTAGCTATTGGTCATAGACGACGGCAATAGATTTGGGAGAGTACCTCGTAGGGGGCGCTCAGTAATGTGATTGCGCGGTAGTTGCAACAGTCAAGCTTATCACCCTGTTTGTAGATGGAACATACCACTCCTTTCGTCCATTCCTGCGTTACAATCTTCCAAATCTTAGAAATCATCCAGTGCAACGCTCTATTTATTTGCATCTTAAAAGTTGTAAAATATAAAAATTTATTTTATTATATCAAAAATTATAATATAAAGATTCTGGTAAAATTGTTCTCTACTCTCCTTTCTCTTTTATAATAGTTAGCATTGAAGTTGGATGTCGCCTTGGATCCAGTGAAAGCAACTCGGTACGAGGAATTCATCGCTCGGATTTCTCGCGCTGCGATGCATTTGGAAGCCGAAAGTTTTTGTGTCGACATGATTGACGTTGCCCGAGGTCGCGCTTCGAATCTACGCCGGTCTTTCGACCAACTAAAAGTATTGTATTCCGAACTGGATTATGTGATAGCTTCAGCATCGAACGGAACCTACAGTTCTCTAATCGAGCAGCGCTTGGATTCGGAACTGGAATCAGCACGAGAGATTCGTGACCGGTTGGGAGGAGTATGTGAGCAGTGGCGCACGGCAGGTTCGATGGTGCGTGCTTCCGCGAAAGGAATGCTACAATCGGTGCGGTTTTGGAGTCTCGTTGGAAGTACCAACGAAGCTGCCGAAAAGATTTCCTTCGCATTGGACAGCAGAACAGCCTGCCATGGTGCGTTGATAACGTTAGATGCAGCTCAGGATGCACTGCCGCAGGTAGAAATCCCTTACATTACTGTAAGACAACAGTCAGCTGTTAAGCATGGCCTCATTTACATGCTTACTGATATGGCTAATTTAGCACGGTATAGACACACCAAACATGTACTGGAAGGATTTCTCATGAACGTTGATAAGGTGGTTCGATGGATTCACGACACTTACAGTAGTACATTGGAAAAGGATGTTGTTGAAGCAGACCAGTCAGCTATTTTGATTGCAGAAAAATTGAGGGAAATAAGAAAAAAGTTATTCGCTCAACGGTTTGGATCAAAAGTCTACGTGCGACCATCGCTACGACCAATCGAATAATAAAGATATTTTCGTCAACACCGTGATTTAATTATTTACATATCTTCTCGAAATCTTTATGTTCTAATGGTTGATTGTTCACAGTTTTACACTCGTAGTCATCCACACAGCGGACAGGTTTGTACAGCGAGCGAACCCAGGGTGTCAGCAAGACATCAGGAATGGGTTCTTTTTGGCCTCCAGTCATGTAGCTTATAACGACACCGGATAGTATTGCTATTACCGTTCCGAGCAATGAGTAGTACATGAAACCCATTCGAAACACCCAAGGCACGGCAGAATTGTCATGTCCCTCGGCATCAACGTAAAATGTAGATGTTGCCGTGCTGCAAAGAAATAGTGCGTAAAATATCAATAAATTGATAAGATTTGATATCTATTCCAATGCACATTCAGTTTATCTGCACATACTAAGTTTTACCATAAGTTTTGACATTACCCTGTTGAGTTGAATCCAAGACAGCCGTCATAACGTAGCGGTAAGCTTTCATACTTTAGATTTCCTTCCAGAATTTCCATTTGAGCACCAGCTGCGATAAAAGACAAAAATCCTAGCGAAATGAGTGCTCCCCAGTAAGCCCCCTGTGGAATAAATCGGTAACAATGTCATATTTTTAAAAATCACCCGTTTTGTACCATATCATTAATCCACGGCGAAAACATTCCCATGAAAAACATCCCCAGTAAGGTTCCGGAAGTAACTCCAGATACGGATATCGCCAAGCTGAAAACACTGCCCAGCTTCTCGACGACGTACACCAACAGAAGGCAAATCACGCCAATTACTACCACCATTTGCTTGATGATTGTGCTCGCTAACTTTTCCTTGAAATTGAATTTTGGTTTCACAAAGTCATCATAAATCGTCCCGGATAGAGTATTCAAACATGAAGACATCGAGGATAAGGCAGCGGAAAACACTCCCACCACGAACAGTCCGGGAAGTCCTGGTATTTTTCGGGCCACATCTAGTACGTAGTAGGGAAAGACTTGGTCATTCTTTTTCACTAAACCGGAGTACACAGGATCACAGTCATGGTATTTGCTGTAAACCAACAAACCATTGTAGACTGAACATAATTTGACTAGAATATGTCCCACGCCGAAAATCCAAACAGCTCTGTAAGTATAAAAAGAGTGTTTTTTTTAAACTGCAGGAATATGTTTTAAAGCGTTGCTCAGTTAAGAAAATTACTTTTTGGCGCTCGATAGGTCAGGAACCGTTAAAAACCTTTGTATACATTCCGGTGTAACACCAATGTTTGAAATCCACATTGATGTTAGTCCCACGGATACCAACCAAAAGGAAGATCGCAAAGAAGGATCGGGATCCATGCTGAAATAGAAAAAAACGAAAATGAAGGCAAAGAGAAAACTCGACCAATAGATTATTAGTTAAAAATCCAAAATAATCATTCGACGCATGAGTACTTCGTCGATTATTGTGATTGAAACGTTCGCAATATTCGTTTGTGTCTGTTCATCAGAATCTGTAGTAGTATTCGAATCAACGTCAGTATAGCTGTCATCTGTTGGGGATTTGGATAAACGGGAAAGTATGAATGGCTTAGGGAAATGTATAAACATGTTACACTAAAACTGTTTATCAGAATTTTACTATCATCGCTATCAGTTAAAATCCTGTTGTTTTCAATATTTGCCCAATGTGAATCTCGGTGCACTTGTGGTCTTTCGCTAAAACAAAGGTTATGTAATCAACCGATTCTTGAACCGGTCGTACTTTTGTGGGTCAAAAGTAGTAAGACTTTTGAGTTATATTTCACGCGGAAACCTTTTTCGTCAAAATATTTTTTTTCTAGGTTGGTATGACTGTCAGTGACATCTGTGCCAAGTGTCACGTCAAAATATTCATTAGTATTTAGTATTCTGAAGTATCAAAAGTGCAATCGGCGATTTTTACAATGAGTGAAATTATTCAACAAATAAGTTCCATTATATTTTGTGTGCCGAATGAAATTTCTGGTGTCGAAACATTCAGAATATTGCAAAAAAATTTCGGTGATAATTGTGTGTCGCGAGCAAGTGTTTTTGATTGGTACAAGTTGTTCAAAGGGTCGAGGACGCGTTGACGACGAACCACGTCCAGGACGGCCATCAACATCAACTGATGATGAACAAGTCAATAAAATCAAGGAATTGGTGCTCGAGAATCGACGATCAACAGTCAGAGACCTGAAAAATCGTGAAAAAGACAGGAATTATGGGCCGACAACTTATGGTTTTTACCCCACGATAATGCACCGTCGCATACTGCATTGATCTTTCGAGATTTTTTCGCCAAAAATTCAACCAATATCGTTCCGCAACCACCGTATTCGCCTGATTTTGCTCCGTGTGACTTTTGACTATTCGGCAAACTCAAATGACCGCTCCAGGAAAACCGTTTTAAGTCTATTGAAGACATCAAACGTGAATCGCTACGCGCATTGAAGGCTATTCCGGCTGTTGACTTCAACAACTGTTTCGAGGATTGAAAAAAAAACCGTTGGCTCAAGTGTGTTGGGGCCAGGGGGGATTACTTTGAGGGGGATGAAATAGATTCTCCTTTAGGTTCTGGAACCACAACGAAAAATGTGCGAGAAAAATCTGAAAATTACTACTCACTTATCTCAGTGACGGCTACCCCAATTTTCACAAACTTTGATTGATATGAAAAAATGAATTTTGATTTCATTTAGGTATGAATGGTTTCACAATTGAATACTGTTAATTCAAAAGTTTGCTATAATAAAAACCTAGTTTAATCCACATGGTGGCCTAAAAATTCCTCTTTCATTTAACTCTTGTTATAACGAATATTACTGTGCAGTTTCTAAGTTACTTTTCATTGACTCTTGATTAAAACATTTTGACGTTTTTTGTTTCGCCGTTCTGAATAATGGTTTGAACTTTAAAACACACATCATCATGTAATTTCGTAACCGAAAGTCTGTTTTAGAAAGTATCTTCTGAGACCACGTAACATTTTATTTGAACCTAAGGTTGTTAGAATAGGTTCAGCCATCTCTGAGAAAACTAATTGAGTTCTGTTATACAGTTTTTGACCACTATTCCGGAACCGGGAACTGGAAACCGGTAAAGCCTAAGTCAGTTTCTTGGCGATCAACTAACCAACCATGCAGGAATGAAAAGCTTTACGGCTAATTCAAATAATTTTGAATGTTTGTCAGCGTCATGAATAGAAACACGCTCTTGAAATTGAAAAGAAAGGCAAAAGAAATGTTAAAATTAACAAATTGCTCAAAAATGATTTGTAAATTCCTCTGGTTCACAGATCTTGCTAGTTGATTATCACACAAATGTACTTCTAATATACGGATTCCCGGATTTCGGTACCGAAAGCAAAGGAATTTATTGGCAAAAAATCAAAACGGAACTCTCTTCATTTTCCCAGAAATGTTCCAATCAATTTTCTCAAACTTCAATTCAAATGTACGTCTTATGGCTTAATGGAAAATTGCGGAATTCCAGGAACAGAGTTTTAAAAATTTCATCTTGAAACACAGACGATGCAAAACAAAAACAAAACCTTTTATAGACCCAAGACTGTTCCAATTTCTAGGTTATTTTAGTATATGGCCTAACGTACCGACTTCTACCATACCGGTTCCGAAAGTTATGGAAGTTGTTGTTAAAATATATTCTATAATGGAACTCTCTACGTTAGATCCAAACAGAAGGTCTTATGAGATTATAGGATTCTGCTGGGTTCAATACAGACTCGATTTCCATTTCTGAAATCACCAGAATAAGAGAGTTTGAAATTTCAAACCATTATTCAAAGTGACGATACTGGAAACGTACGAAAACTTTAAAACAGATCTTTAAACTCTATTTATTTATATGTCTTGTAAGTTGATGTCCATACAACATTTATCCAGGAGTTTAATAACAGTCGAACGGCGAACGATCAGTTGAAGTTTTGGGAAAATCATGATCAGAAAAAGTTCATTTCATTATCACTGGTGAGTAAATCAGATCAAGAGATTTTCTAAAAAAAACTCAGTGACTGAAAAAATCACATTCGAAATTTTCATTCATGGAACAAGCATCCGCAAAACTCTGAACCTCGAAGTTCACAAGTAAATTTTTTGTGTCAGCGATAGTTGATGACGAATTTTCAACTACAGAAATATCGCGATGATATTTCGATGCTAAATTTCCACTACGCTTCAGTTCGACACTGGAGTAATTCGTGCAAGATTCAATTATTATATTCTCATCAATAGAAAAATCTCTTCTGAATAAATTTGCAACTGGACTGCAATTCAGAAATAATAACTGCGATATTTCGATGCAAGTAGGGTGATTAATATGAACAACAATATTTGGGTGATTACACTGCACTATTTAGATTAAACCGAATAAAACGCTATTTAGAATGAATTTGATTTATATAAGTAACAGGAGCGCAGCATTGTCAACGTTCGCTATGTGCCAAGGAGTTCTCAGAGTATTTTGATTTTAATTTTTCCTTTAACGTGTTTTTGTCAAAGATTATTAAATCTATTAGTACATCTTATTTAGTTAGATCTTAGTTCTTATTCATTAAGACACATTTTGTCAGATAAATTACTTCAAATAAACGTAAGCATAAATGTAAAATGTTCAAATATGTATAGTAAACTTTATATTTTCTTAAAAAGGCATTTTATGTTACCTTCTCCTTCTCTCTGCGCCAATCCATCGAACAGAGATAGCAGATTGCAGTCTTATGGTTTTAGTATATGAGATGAATATCGGGGTACCGTCACTCTAAAAATAGCCTTCGAAACTCCTGATTTGTCATAAAAGGAGTATTTTTCTTTCGACCTCAAAGATAAAATGTCAACAACTATCACCATCTAAATTGAAAACAATTGATTATTCGGGCAAAAAGGATTCAAAAGACCGAGTAAACTGTTACTAACAAGTACTAATAAATTGTTAAACGTTAGTCAAAACAAAAAGTGTTGAAATTATTAAACTATCCTAAAGTGTCCTAGCTATATTTTTCAATTTACCCGCATACTATTCTATGAAAAGTCTTTTCTTATTAGCAATCGCTACATCTTAGAATATTTTTTTTTGGGGTTAACTGCAAACATAATATAATATTATGACATCTTTAAAATACACTTTAGATAGAAATCTCGTTTTTAAATTAGCTTAATGGTGAACTATCGTCGCTATTCATACGTACTTGAACCAAATCAGTCTTCCTCCAGCATCAGCAATTTTGAAAATGTTCACTATGCCACCTAACTGCAACGTCCCAAGTGTCATTACTACCACAAGTGCCATGAGCATACATCCAAATTGTAAAGTGTCAGTCCATATTACTGCCCTGGAATGAACAAACGGTATGAATTACACTCATTGTATTACGAATAGTTTCAAGTTTTCACCTTATGCCACCGAAGGTCGTATAGAAAATACATATACAGCAAATGATGGGCGTGATTATATACAGACTTATGCCACTGACTGTAAAGAAAGAAGAGGTCTCATGAAATGTGACAGTGATAACGAACGATCACTGATGATGATTCTGATGTACTAACCTTGACTGAAAGCTATTGCCGGTGTATAGATAAGTACAGGGACATTCAGTAGGCAGTACAACATGAACAGGAAACTGGCTAGCCGTCGAACACGTTTACTGAAGCGCTGTTCCAGATACGCATAGCAGGAGGTTGTTTGCAGTTCGTAAAATACCGGCAAGAATATGTACACCATGAAAATCGTAACGATCAGTCCCGATATGGAACATGCCCAGTATTGGATGCCGTAGCGATACATCTCCGCCGGAACGCCCAGCATTGTCACGGCTGAGATGTGCCTGGAACAAATATGAACTAAATTATGGGAGACGACTTCACACCGCAAATTTAATAAATAATACTACACCCGAAAGATTTTGCAAAAAGAAACACTATTCTAAATGAAATTTGGCACCAAATAAGGAAAGCCAAACAATTTGTTTTAAAACTTCGATTAGAAAGTTCCCGGTCTGACAATTTCGAGTGACAATGAAATACATAAAATACATAAAATACATAAAATACATAAAATACATAAAATACATAAAATACATCAAATACATAAAATACATAAAATACATAAAATACATAAAATACATAAAATACATAAAATACATAAAATACATAAAATACATAAAATACATAAAATACATAAAATACATAAAATACATAAAATACATAAAATACATAAAATACATAAAATACATAAAATACATAAAATACATAATATACATAAAATACATAAAATACATAAAATACATAAAATACATAAAATACATAAAATACATAAAATACATAAAATACATAAAATACATAAAATACATAAAATACATAAAAAACATAAAATACATAAAATACATAAAATACATAAAATACCTAAAATACATAAAATACATAAAATACATAAAATACATAAAACACATAAAATACATAAAATACATAAAATACATAAAATACATAGAATACATAAAATACATAAAATACATAAAATACATAAAATACATAAAATACATAAAATACATAAAATACATAAAATACATAAAATACATAAAATACATAAAATACATAAAATACATAAAATACATAAAATACATAAAATACATAAAATACATAAAATACATAAAATACATAAAATACATAAAATACATAAAATACATAAAATACATAAAATACATAAAATACATAAAATACATAAAATACATAAAATACATAAAATACATAAAATACATAAAATACATAAAATACATAAAATACATAAAATACATAAAATACATAAAATACATAAAATACATAAAATACATAAAATACATAAAATACATAAAATATATAAAATATATAAAATACTTAAAATAGTAGTTTAGTTTTGAAGCTGTATACGTTACGAAGTGTTATGAGGCTTATCTAAATCAACGCCTTAGTTTTTTTGTTCCAATAATAGAGGTCTTAACCTTAAGGGCATTCGCCTCTTCGGGCTAGAGAAAACTATCTGACACTATGTTCTGGGTTGGGAATCGAGCCCGGGCGGGTTGCGTGAAAGGCCGCGTTACGTTATGTTAAAGAAGCTAGAAAGCGTTGCATACGATAATTTTCTTAAATTTTTGTAAGTTATAGCCGTTACGAAGTGTTGCATGCGTTACTGTTTCTTAGCTTATAGGCGTTACGTTACTTTTTTGTAAGTTATAGACGTTACAAAGCGTTACATGCGTTACTTTTTTGTTAACAAAGGCATTACGAAGTGTTACATGTGTTACTTTTTTTGTGAGTTATTGGCGTTACGAAGCGATACATGCGTTACTTTTTTGTTAATTAAAAATGTTACGAAGCGTTACATGCGTTACTTTTTTGTAAGCGATAGGCGTTACGAAGCGTTACATGCGTTACTTTTTTTGTTAATTATAGGCGTTACGAAGCGTTGCATGCGTTACTTTTCTGAATGTTATAGGCGTTTCAAAGTGTTACATGCGTTACTTTTTTGTAACTTATATGCATTACGAAGCGTTACTTTTTTGTAAGTTATAGGCGTATATATTATAGGTTACTGTTTTGTAAGTTAGAGATGTTACGAAGTGTTACATTCGTAATTTTAAATAAGTTTCTGGCGTTAAGAAGCACTACATGCGTTACTCTTTTGTAAGTTATAAGCGTTAAAAATCGTAACTTTTTGTAAGTATATAACTATAGTATAGTTACAAAACGTTACATCTAATGCATTTTTAAAAGATACAACCATTACTCATTTGTATGTGTTACTTTTTGTAAGCTTTAGGTGTTAAAAGCGTTACTAGAGTTTTGTCATCCTAATTTTAACATATTGAAGAATCACTTTTTTGCAAAATTAACTGGAAATGTCAAAATTATGAAATAATTAGAAATCATTCTACAACGACATGAAATAAACTGGCCAAAATTAGCACGGCATATTTTATAGAAACGAAAACTTTGAATTTGATCTAATTTTGAAGGAAAATGAGCATATATATCATTCAAGTGAATTAAATGTTGTATTATATTCTTGAAGGAATCATTAGTTCTTTTCTTGATATGATAGTATTAAGTAAATTGAAATGTTATTTAATATAAGGGGTCCTGGCCCCTCCCGAAATCAGAAACTGAAACAAAATTATTATTATAAGCCAGAGAACAGAATGATTACCCGACAATAGACTGAAGTCAGCACGAGTCCTTCGAAGCGAAGCTTTTTTAACAGTACATATTTAATAGCATTGGCATAGCTATTTGCGGTTTCTCAGACATTCGATTACACAAACAGTTTTTCTATGCTAGCGAAAGACAATGCAAACGCATCATCTTAGATAAAATCGAAAACCGTATACCTATACGAGCAAATGTTATTTGAATTTGAAACAATCGTTCGTTTCTTCACACAATTATCTAGACGGAAAAGAATAATTTTTTCAAACATTTACCGAATACAGAAAAGCATGCCAAACGGCCGATATGAGCTGTGATCGGAAGCTGGTATTCGATAAGATTCACTTGTCTCTAGCTGTGAAGGATTGTGTTACCCTCAAAGAAATCAAAATCAGGCGAATTTGTCATCAAGTCGAATTCTGTTTAGCCCAAGAGCTTTGTTGCTACATGACCAGAGTCCACCATTAAATGTTTTCAATGTATCGTTAGTGTTCGATGTTGAGACGATGTAGTTTGATGTTGTATAACATTTTCGTTCGATTTGTTTCGATGGCACATTCGTCGAGCCGTATTCCAAACAGTACTTATTGATGTTTCTTTTCCTTAAAGCCGGGGTAAAATAAATGATATAAAAATATGTTTCTTTTATTGAACCATCGATGCCAGTAACCGCGTTTTTTCTGGCTTGAATCAAGCTTTTCATTTTGACTTCTCACGCCGCGTCTTTCCAAAAATTATCAGGTGTTCCGAAATTGCTATCGGGTAACAAGTTTTTGCGCTTTTTGATCGAGATATGTCGGCGACATCGAACAAACTGTTTTTCAAAAACCAAAACTATCCCGATTAGAATTAGGACCAACATGCCTTGAACATTTGGATACTTGAATCACACTTCACTACTTACGTGGCGGTCAGTGACATTGCTACCGGAAACACTTTCATTTGCCTACTTCCTAGTAAATATTCTGCCGTATTATTTTGCTTCTGCTTGGCAAAGAATCCGTAATACAATCCAATAACTGCCGATAGCAGCATCATTGCACAGAATATGACATAATCCAGTGTGGTGAACCATACTTTTGTTTGTATCGTTTCTTCGATTAAACTTTCCGTAGTCATTTTAGTTTCCAATACACACGATCGAATGCAGTTCGGGGAAACCACAGTGTGTTCTTACACAATTTCACTGAAAATACTTATTCACGCAGTCCAAAGCTATACGCACTGTCCTGCAACTAACTAATCGGAACGCACAACTTGTTAGTTCTATGCTGTGATCTAGGTTTATTTTTAGAGTGGATAATGACGGCGAAAGATTTTGTCAACGTCGCTGCCAGTGAAGAAACGCAGTGCAGAGGTAAAGAATCGCGACACATCGAGAGCAGAACTGGCCCTTAAGCTTCAGTTACCGTCTGTTTCTGATTTCGATGCCTCTCAGCAGACGGCTATGAGCTTCAATAAGATACAATAAGATGGATCCATTTAATGAGGTCTAATAAAACAAGATTGGGATGGCGGATATATGGTTTACTTTCACCTGTCGGGGTCAGCTCTTTGATAAAGAGCAAGTAGTTGGCTTTCGACGTCCAACGAAACACAACAGAATAAACATACTGATCCTCGGGGATTATCCACTCAGCGTTCAGAATAGCTTGTTCATTTTATCTAAGCGGAGCGTAGGATAATTTAAAAACAAGACCTATTTAATGCGGCTTTCGTGCCTTATCTTAGACAAAGGAGATCATCACGCCAAAACCTGTACTGTTACTATGTGAAGTATTTGATTTTCTGGTCAAAAGGATCGAATATTGAGCGATATTTGCCCGATTCAACTAATAAAACCGTCAAGAATGTATTGAACAGGAATTGTTTGAAGATAACACGGTTCAAAATGATGATTTTCTTGTACCATTTTAAGTGTGCTGTCTGAACAATGAATTATGATAAATGTTTTGTTGATGTCACCCTACAGTTAGCGTATCATTTGTAAGAAATGCAAACAACGAAGATAAATATGGTAGTAATAAGATGAGAGTACCATGTTTGACGAGTGATGTTATCGCTTTGCTAGCAGTTTTTGAAGACGTGGTGCAGAATACGTGGAGTTCAAACAATTTTGGACGATATTAAGATATTTAATTTCTTATATTTTTCAGAGATTGTCAAAGTTTAAAAAATTTAAAAAAATGTTTCCCAATGTATGATATAACCAATTCAATTTCTCATTTAATTTCATACTTTTCTCCTTTTGCTGGAAACTTACCGAATTTTCCTTCTTAGTATCCCAAGTAACAATTCGAATGCCTTGTGGTTGTGATTATAATTTTTAGAGTTTTGTAATTGATTCTGCAATCACTACCAGTTTCATGACAATTATAATAAGTGACTCTTTTAATAAGTAATATGATAGTTTTTAAAGCGTCTATAAACCCCTTTACCCAGACTAACTACTAAACTAAAAATAAAACAACTTGTACTAGAATAAAACCACGCATACACTATTCCAAACGTTCTTTTTAAATAATTATTGTCAGTTCAATTCTCTCATAAATTTAGTTTTGTGTGTGCGTGTTGATGCTTTAACGCAACGAAACAGATTAATACAAAATTGACGATGATGAATGACAAAAATAGTTTTCATAAAGCATGAAGACTTTCGCAACAACCGCATATATTTCAAAGTGAATAGTTATAAGTCTTATTTTTCACGATTTAAATAAAACTGAAATGTAAAATGAAGTTTTTACATTCCGAAAATGCCTTAAATTCGTAATTAAAATCTAAGATAATCTTATTGATTGCATTGTTGGTGATTGCCGATAATTTTCTCAATCTGGTAGAAGATGCTACAAGAACTCGCTGCCTCCCAATGCATGAACCGTGAGAGAATTTTTCTACATTACTTCTCTCCACTTCATACTCTGAGTATTTCACCGCCCTTAACAAAATATATACAGTCTGAAAATGATCGTAGCTGTGTGGAATTCGAAAAATCGAATCGATGATTCAACTTGATGATTCTCATACTAGGTTACAATATTTTGAAACCCTGGTGTGGAGCATTCACAGACATTTTTATAGACACAACTTATACAAAGGTTATATGCACATAGTTAGAATAAGCGGTTATAGTAAAATGATTCTATCGCAATTTTCCACTGCCCATAAAAAATCGGATCGTAAAACGACAATAAGCGACCGTTAGTTGCTTCAGAGAGAATCCCCACAGCAGCGTGCTAACCTTTGATTCTCAGAAATGTCATCGAGAGAAATTCGCTCTCGCACTGGTGTCCATTCTATGTTAAATGAACTATGCCGGTTTTTTTGGGGCTGCGATGATATCCGTCTCTCTTTGATGGCACTAATTGAATCGTGCGAGAAGTTGGTAGAGTTTTTTGTTACGATAAAAACCATCATTGATTGCATTTAAAACCTACATCCACATATTCAAGAAAAATATTATCAAAATGACAGTTTATTCATTGCGGAATTCATTTCATCCGATTAAATTTAATGTTAATCGTATAGCTGGTTTCAAAATTTTATTGAATTTGGAATCATTCTGAAAAATATTTAACACAGGTTTATGCTGATTTTTCAATTAGCCTTATAAACCTTATCAAGAATGGTCCACTGACCGTGATCAAAAAGTTCCCAGAATTTATTCAGAAAATTTAAATTACAAGATTATTCATCACAATCGATATTGTCCCCTTCAAAGTACTCCCCATCGACTGCAACACACTTTATGCCAGCGCTTGATCCAATCCTCGAAACATGTTTTATATACAGCTTTCGGTATGACCATCAGATCCATCTGCGATTTTTTCCATAATCTTATCTCGGATGCTGAAACGCGTTCCACGGTGCGATTTCTTGAGATAACCGAATAGGAAAAAGTCACAGGGAGCCAAATCAGGTGAATTCGATGTTTGCTGAATGGTATTTGTTTCGTTTTTAGCCAAATGTTCATGGATAACGATGGCATTGTGTGACGGTGCGTTATCGTGGTGCAAGATCCACGAGTTGTTTGCCCTCAAATTTGGTCTTTTTCGGCGAATTCCTTCGCGCAAACGTCTCATAACGTCCAAATTATACTCCTAGTTGAAGGTCTGGCATTGTGGAAGGAACCCTTGTAATCAATAAAAACTGTGAGCATCGCATTCGACTGAAAACGACGAGGATTTCACGGCGTCACACCCGTCGTCGCACACGGTAATTTTAATGCAAAATTTAATGCAAATCAAAAAATCTAATCGGGTGACTGACAGCGCCACACGGTGGTGATTTCGGGAACTTTTTCATCAAGGCAGTATGCTCTTATAAAGGTCTTAAGTAGGCTTTCGTGGAGTTTAATGTTTTAAGGTAAGATTTATGATGTAGCATTGAAGATAGTTACAAGTATTTATTAATATTAAAACTGTTATTTGGGATATGATTTCTCTGATATTCAGATGTTAATTTTTTGGGAATCATTTTAGTGTGTATATAATTATTAAATCATTATTAATTGAAGGGAATGAAATTATACGTTTAGTACCAAGTAATGAGTCTTCAGCCTTATTGCTAAATTTGTTTGATTATATCAAATAGGATATCACTTGCAAGGAGCAATGTAAACCTTCTCGCAAAGTGGAATAAAATATGAGTAATTTTTTTTCACGTAAATTTAAATTAATTAGTAACTCGGTTTTATTAGCTGAAGTGGAATATAACCTTCTTGGGATTAAAAAAAACCGTGCAATGTGAAACGTAAAAAAAACTAAAATATATAAAACAAAAAATAAATTCTCATATCAACCACACTATCATATTTAATCAAGGGTAGAAAAACTCGCTCATGAAGCTCATTTTCTTCTATTCATCAGCTCACCTCATGATTTACGATGCAGTCCGTAAAATGATGGTCAAGATGAAACTCATCGGTGATCTAGACAAACACGCTCACCTATACAGAGTATCACTGACACCAAATTGTGATGGTATTGATGGTTCTTAGTTTTGATGTCAAAGTATCTAACAGTTTATCATCACCGTACTGAGCTGCGCAGGTGAGTATATGTTTACATTACAGAGCTGCCAACATAACCAAGATTATACGGTACACGATTAAAATTCATCTTACTGAACCGAACGCGGAAGAGAATCGAAAATGACAGAAAAAGATTTCACAATGACTTTTACCTGTTGGTGCTCGAATCTGTAGTAGTTTTGATTCCCAAAGAGGGGTGTAGTTACTTCGATTTATCATATTTTAGTCACTTTTTATAGCCAAACACCACAGATTTGCATTATATCGATGAAAGAATGACAACTGAAATTCTTCTGACTCTCCCTGCAGACGTTAGTTTGGTTTCGTCTTGTCATAGAGAAACGAGTGACAGTAACATTGATACTTTTTGCAATAAGAGACGAAAATTCTTCGTCTCTCTTCGTTTGTTTTGGATGCGGTCATTTACGAATGAGACAGTAAAAAAAACGAATATGAGGCTGTAGGATTAGACTCTTTCATTGAAAATGCTTGACAATATTAAGCTCTGTGTCTCATCATCTAGTACGTTTTTGATCCAGTTCGTTCAGGGCCCTCATGATGAAACTTTGCAATGCTTAGCTTTTCTTGTTGAAATGTTCATATTCTTTGTGAAATGCGTAATCAACGTACTCATCATTGTTTCATTCATTAAAACCTTTTTGGCCTTCTTTCAGTAACAACAATGACCTGAAAGTTACTTGATGGATGATTTTGGTTCTACGAAAATTTCTTGCTGAATCCTTGAACTGATGATTGCTCCACATACAAAATATATTTATTACAACTTTTTTTCAGTTTATTGATTTAATTTATTTACTTCTGGAAAAACAAATCAAATAATACGGCACTACCATTCTAATGTGTTTGGCAATAGCAACCATTTTTGATGATAGCCCCACACTTTCTGTGAATCGGTTCAGTCAGTTTTTTTCGTACAGTCAATGGACAGACTCGGAATTTCTCGAAGTCAGCGTGACAACGACGTCAAATTGGGCTTTGCTTTTTGGTGAGTTGTAACTTCATAATCCCCATCAAATGACCCGAATCACCTCGGTGAAAACCCAAGAAGATTCAAACCGAGGTTAAATAAAACTATAACTAATCAACATTTTTCAATCTCAATCTGTATCTAAGGATAACAACACTGTATCTAAGATTCTTTCGTTTTGCCTTTATCACATATAAAGGCTATGAAATCACTATGAAAACCGATTTTTGATCCAAGTTCCCCAAGGCCGAGTGTCATATACCATTCGTAGTGTCATAAGTAGGTTTCTACTTATGTATTTAGCCTTGGCAACACTAAGTGTTTTGCGGTGGATTTGACGTTTCCATAATAAAGTTTTATATTTTTTAAACATTTGAATGCTATTTGTTTTGTTTACAGTTTTACCGACGACACGACCAGGCACTCCGAAGAAAAATCTGAACAAAAAGTGTTCGTGAGTGATTTACCGCCAGTTACCATAAATATAGCGACCCCTCGATAATCATGAAAATAAACTTCTTGAGCAACACTGTTAAAGTTGCTATGAACTAGTTACCAAGGAGCGCTATTATAAATAAACAAATCATTTGAGAAAGTTGTGAAACGTTTATATAAATTTAAATTTTGTTTCAACGTTCTTTTTAGATTTACACCGACCACAATAGTCTAAAACTAAATCTGGTACTAAAAGTAGTGTTGCGACAGAGATGCGTCATCCTATATCATCCACAACTACCCATTAGCTCTATCTTCAGTGTAGTCATCTAACTCATCCATGATGATGGTCTTTCTTTTTAGAAATAACCAGTCGAGTTTCCGGAACTCATCACTTTTGCTTAACATACTGTCAACCAACCCGGAAGTTAGTACCAGTCTTCACGAAATGTTAAATTCTATACGACACTCTTTACATTCGACTACTTCGACAAGTTCCAGCAGCCTTACGGTAGACCGTAGTTACAATCTGGTTTCTGTTTGAGACACAAATAATCAAATTATTTGAAGGAGACCTGTTTGCACTGTTGGCTTTCGATGTGCACTTCAAAACCTATAATTTCGATCAGATCTAATATATTGAGAAATTAGATTCCCGTGCTGTTCAAGTTCCTTTCATATTCATCAAAGTATACACGCACTTTGCGAAGAGCTCAAATCACTAGAAAATAACAAATATGCTTTCAATACCAAATTCTGATGATAGGACTGATAAAAAGTTTCGCAATGACGGATTGAATGACTGCAAAACTTAACACCATTTAAAAACTCATTTACATAGCAGATAGTCATTATAGATCTAAGTTTGGTTACGTTGAACTATTTAACAAACATCCATGAATATTGAATTGTCTGGAAGTCATTTTTAATATGTTCGAGCACCAGCAAGCCTTAACGAAGACCTCTATCCGATTGAAATAAATAATAATTCCACTCGAGGCAGTTTGTTTTGTTTACATTTCCCAAGTCTCCAATATGCAGTAACCAAGGTTATGGTAACTGTTATTTAAAATCAATAATCTATCAACTTGTGTTGCCAGTTTCAATAGTTTTTCAGGCATTTTCGTTTTGACATTACCAGTTACTGAGGGGTAGTTAAATTTGCGATACAGTTTCGATAGACGAGTGGCAGGTCGTGTCGTCGGTTTTACCTCATTAAAAAAAATGGAATTGATACGTGAACATTTTTGTAGAATGATTTATTACGATCGTGGATTATCAAGACAAGATTGCTTCAATCAACTTAGTTCGACTATGCGACTGTGAAAATTGGTATAACGAATTCAATCGTGGTCGTAGTTCGCTTGTCAATGAGTTCAAAGAATTCGTCAAAAATCTGTTGTTTTCCCAGAAAACATCGATGCTGTGAAAAATCTGATAATGGAAGATCGCCATGTGACATACTGTGAAATGGAGGTAGCCTTGGGCATTTGTGTGAAAAGCTTATATGTTATTTTGCATCGAAATTTTGTACTGAAAAAATTTTGTTCACGTTGGATCTCACATAATTTGACAATCGCTCAGAAAATACTCATGTCGATTGGTGCATAGAATTTCTGAAAAAATTAAATCGATTTGCTTCAAATTTGGTGCATAACATCTACACAGGTGACGAAACATGGATTTTCTCGTACGAGCTCGAAAATGAACTGCAGTCGACTGTATGAGTGTTCCAAGAAGAACCAAATCCAACAAAAGTTATTTGCGCTCGTAGCACGTCAAAGACAAAGCTTGTTTTTTCCGGTATAAGTGGACATACCGATACCGTTGCTTTAGAGGATCGTAAGATCGTCAATTCTGATTGGTATACCACCAATTGTTTGCCAAAAGTTTTTCGTGAAATAACGAACACAAATGTAAGACGCAAAATCATTCTTCATCACGATTCAATACTGCTCAAGAAGCAGTTGAAGCGTTCAAAAACCATGCTTCGGGGGTGGAAAAAATGTCATGAAAATTGATTCATGCGTATGCAAAAGTGTATTGATCATCTTGGGGAATATTTAGAAGAACATAAAAAAAAAATTCCGATCAAATATAATAATGTTCTCATTTTTATTCTAAATACATAAGTAACAACCTTCATATACCAATCATATAGCAATCCCTTGTTACTTTTTCAGTAGAATGGAAGTGATATGCATGTAATATGAAATCCTAGGAAAATTTCGGCGTATCACAAATAGTGGAAAATGTTCATCTAAAGCCAAAAATTGATATCATTTAACCAGCACAACCACGTGAAAAATCATCAGAACAGAATAGTAGAAAGTTCAGCAAGGATTTGAGATAATTCCATGTGATTTTCATTCAGACTTTTTTATGTAAATTTTCTGTGCTTCCGAGATTCGGTAAAACCGATGTCACTATTTTCAACCAGCAACTAAAATCACCTACAAATCGAAATAGTTTTGTGCTCAGTTATGATTCTGTTTTATATCACTTTTCTCATCCGGGTCAATTTGAAAGAGAAACACATTTTTCAATCCACCTAATGATGTAATTATGCCTTTCTCATATTACTTGTATTTTCAAAACTATAACTAGAAGATTCTGTGAAGATTTTTTTTTTAAATTTTGAATAAAATAAGAAACTTTCTTTGGATATACACTACTATAATCTTTTCGATTTGTAAACAGTTATGTCAAGTTAAAAAGAATTTATCTCGTTTCGTCATTTTGAATGACGATTCGAATGTTTTCACACTCATCGCGCTATAATTTGGGAACCGGAAGTCGGATTTGGATGAAATAACACAGTATATTGAAAGACAATGAGAGTTTTAAGTTGAATCACGATTCGTGAAAATCAGCTTAACCGTTGCTGAGAAATCCAAGTGAGTTCCGTTTTAGAAGATTTTCTTCACTATTATCGGTACTTTCGGAAGCAGAAACCGGAGACTAGTAGTCCCAAGTAGTTTTATATATTCACTAACTAACAAGATCTGTCAACTAGATGAATGTGGCAGTAAGTGTTATGAAAATGTACACCTCGTTGAAATTGAAAACTTTCACTAATCGCACTGTAATACCGGAACCGGAAGTCGGATCTTGATCCACTTTTCGGAAACTTTTCAAAGAATTTCAAGACCTTTTATTTGCTTCTTAGTTTGTGACAATCGGCTACGAAATTTCCCAGAAAATTGAGTGCGCATTTTTCAATAAATTTGCACATATTTCCTTGTAATTCAGGAACCGGATGTCGGATATAAATGAAACTCAGGAACTTGGTATGTAATCTTAAGACCTTTCATTTGCATCAAAGTTTGTGAATATCGGTTCAGCCATCTTTGAGAAAATTGAGTGATATCAATTGTCAAACACACACACACACACACATACACACACATACACACACACACATACACATACACACACACACACCGACATTTGGTGATCTCGATGAGCGGAGTCGAATGGTATATAACATTTGGTTGTAAAGTCGGTTTTCACAGCGATTGCATAGCCTTTCTATATTTTAATTTAACACAATGCCACAGTGGGGAAAAATGGACCAAAAACACGACGATTTTTTGGAGGCATGATACAGCTGACTACAAAGCACTTTTTTAGTGTAAAATGGTCAGTAAAATCGATTCCATGTATTTAGAAGGACCGCACGAAACGCTATCATGTTCACTTTACCCCAAGTTCACTTTTTATACTGCATTGTATTCAAGCTTAACTATATAACAAGAAACCGAAGAACTTGCAGAAATGCGAATAGAGTGTTTCCGATGTAAAAAAGTCGAACAAATCGATTGCATGTAGTTTTATTGACAGCAGAAAATTCGTTGCACCGTTTTACCCCATTTCTTTTCTAGTTATAATATTCTGTTGAAATATAATCTACAATCCAAAAGCAGATCCAATTCGATCTATTAATATTAGTTGTTAATACGTGCAAAATATCTGTGATCCAATTAAACACAATGGGAATGACAGTACTAGCCTGTTTAACCCGTTTTACCCCAATTTATATCAAAAGTCGTATTTCTGGTTAAACTTTCTTTCGCATACCGAAAGCAGGCTGATTGCGGTTGGTGAAAATCGATTGATATTACGAAGAAAGACCTGAAAATAGGAATACGAATGAATACAATGATCGCACGAATCTTGTTGTACCGTTTTACCCCAATTTATCCTTTAACTGAGTTTTTAAAATTTTGCTCCACATTCATTTGTAATCCAATTTTCAGGTCTTTCTTCGTAGTATAAATCGATTTTCATCAACCACAATCAGCTTGCTTTCGGTATGCGAAAGAAAGTTTAACCAGAAATACGACTGATGAATTAAATTGTGGTAAAACGGGTTAAACAGGCTAGTACTGTCATTCTTATTGTGTTTAATTGGTTCATAGATGTTTTGCACGTAATATGAAGTAAATCTGAATTCAACATAAAATTATATTAGTCGGAAAATTGGGGTAAAACGATATAGCACGAAGCATGCGATCATGAACTCTATCTGTAAATTATTATTTGAGTTTATATGCGAAACATAGAACTGTCTTGTTTTACCAAAATTGGTCCAAACACCGATCACACTTTTTTTCTGTAAATTCACGGAAGAAGATGACTGGGGGTAAAACAGAATACAGTTGTTTGCGGTCAATCTAATTAAAAACAATCCATTTATCTAACTTATGAGCATGTCAGGAATACCTTCCGATTTGTGGAATTGAATTTTTTCCTGAGTTTCACAGTTAGTTTTCAAAGTAAAGTCAGAAAAAAGAGGAATTGGAGCAAAACGGGCATGATAGTGAATTTTGCGGATCTTCTAACTATCATAAATCAATTCTACAGAAAAATTTGCATAAAAAATACTAATTTTGAAAATATTTGCTAGTGTTTTTATAAAATTAATGAGCAAAGTCGCGTTTTTGATAGTTTTTTCCCCACTGTGCTATGTTCTAGGTTTTGAATGAAAACTATACACAATGAAAGTAGGAATTACTTAGAAGCAATTCAGATCATTATTTATTCAGACTTACTACAATCTTAATACATACTGAATTACAAATTACTTACATTCATTTTTTAATATTACATTCTGAATATTTTCCTCTGATTTGGAATCATATTTTTAGCTTTATGAGATATAAATACCAAGATGAAATACAACTTTGAGTGTATCCTGTTATGCTTTGTTGATCGGAAGCAGGAGTCAGCCTTGTAACTCAAACTTTTTCTTTTTAACAAACTTAAAAATCTTGGAATCAGTTAGATAATAAAAATATTTATATTGAAAATATAGAATTTGCAAATAATAACAAAAAGCACCTCAATGGGCACAATCCCTATAGCCAATCTGTAACCTGTTAGTCACCCTGTCGCCCCACCAAGAAGTAAGAAAGCTAGCAAAGTTTAAATAATGATTCTCGCTTTTGTTTCAGAGTTTTCCCTATCCGCACATAACACCGAAATCAATAACAGCAAACATCATCCTTCCCCTCCGTACCTGATGCTGTTTTGTGCTGTGCAGCATGGGTGCGAAAAATGTCCTTCGAGGCGCGCGCGATGTTCCGTGCGCATGCGTTTGATTTTTGTTTGATGGTGAAATTTTCAGTATTTCACCAACTGTTGGGAATTCCTTAAGTGAAACAAGGTATCGGAGGAATTAAATTTGCCAAAGTAAGTTACTGTGATTTAGTTTCTGTTATTGAATGGTTTACCATTGGAAGTATGTTTCATTTGAATTTGATGGAGTAAAGAAAGTTGGAAACAAATAGTTAAGGTTTTGTGTATATTTATTTACTGCAGGACACACGACGAAATGAGCTGCCAAGGCGATTGCTCCGAATTGGGGCCACCGCCCGACATGATACTATCGATGCCTCCGCCACCGTTGTCATCGTTTCTGCTGCCACGGAATGCACTGGCGCCACGTCCACCCAACAGTTCTCTGTCATGCATAGCGGCCTTCATGTGCGAGCCCTCCTTGAAAGCAAACGAGCAGTCTGGAATGGATTTCATTGAGTTGTCAGGAACTGGTGAATAATTCAAATCGATTTTTCCACATCCCAATGAGTAGTGAGTTAATTGTATGCTTTTTTCCCTTCCTCCCCCTCGAAATACTACAACTGCAGGTATGGATGATACATGGGTGTTTGTACTGATTTCCTCCTGCGTCGGAGTGTTGCTGCTAGGAGCACTGCTGGCGATGGTTTTAATTAAATGCAGAGAGTATGAATTGTTTACTGAGGTGAGGTAGCAGAACATTTTATGTATTATTTTGTTTTACATTTCCAGTGCCTACAACTACTCATACCATGATAGCAATTTGAAACATCCGCCGTTGGCATCTCTTAATGATGCACACCTAGGAACAACAAAATCTGGATTTATGCCAGGAACAATCCTATATCCAACAAATCAACAAATTGTTCCGGACAATCGTACACTATGGGCTACTCTGACTCCTCACGGAACAACGCAGCACTTTATCTCGGATTCTTACTGCAATCCGGAAGATCACTACGAAGTAATCGATTACGGTCGCAAGCACGAACAGTACATTCCATCGAACCAGAACACCATCGTAAAGAACAAAAACTCGTTCGAAAACTCCGGGTTCGTCGATTACGACTATGAAGATCCAACGCCTCTGATGGAATCGTACAACAACTTCGACGATATGGACTCCGGATACCAAGAACCCCAGGAAGTAATTGGATCGCTCAACCGAAACCGGTCGATTGTTTCATCCCCGACGCGGATCGAAAATCCCAACCTGGCTCCGCTCAATCTTTATCCTACTCATCGTAGCAATGGAACGGTCGGCAGAAAGAATGCCACCCTCAGTAGACGCATCAGTGATATCAAGAATTGAAATGAATGTGAATTGTGAAGTAACTATCGGCAGAAGCCAACTAGCATTTCCTTAATGGAGTGATAATCAACGGGAATTCCTACTATTGAATAAACTAAATCGAGCGATTAACAGAACAGCAGATATACTACAGAAGCTAGTGTTATTTTACTACAGAAGCTAGTATTATTTAATGCAAATTATTTTTGGCTCAATTTTTTCGAAGCTGCATGCCACAGAAAATTATAATATAAAGATGCTGCCATACGAAGGTATTTTTTAGCAAGTCACTATCTTACTCACTCACTCACTCACTTACTCATTCACTTAATTACTAATTCTTTTGTATCACATCAATAAATGTCTATATGCAATAGGAGAATATAAACCTTCTCATTCTTCAAGCCAGCTAAAACTGTAGTATTTTAAATGAAACAATTATAAGGAACAAAAACCAAACTGCTATAAAGAGAAAGCTACAGCATTGACTGTCCGGAAAGTCGGAAATTATCACAAGCAAGGATACTCTAACTTCAAGCAATCGGTTGTCATTAATTTGTAATTTCCGGTAAACTTTGGCTACAATACTAATAAATGTAAACATTTACATTCTATAAGCCATTGGACTTGATTTTAATCCGAAATAAATTTTCCATTTAAATAATTTCTTTGAAAGCATCTTTTTTCTGAACTGCGTTATTGCTTGAGCTACGTCATTCGAGCCACGTTGATCTGGTCATAAAGGCTGAGTAAAAGCGCTCCTGGTGCGCTCCTAGCGAGCCGTTGGTACGCCTCTAGTGTTGGGAATCGCAAATCTTGACATTTCAAGAATGTTTTGTTAAATTTTCAAGCCTATCGGAACCAAACGGTGGAAGTTATGGGCCTTTATCATTTCTTATCTCATACTGCGAAGAGGTAAGAGCTCGGTACACAAGCTCAAAGAGTTATGTTTTGATCGACTTTAAATATTGAAAAAACATTCATGAAATGTTTTATTATGGCAAATTACCCTACCCGCCCTCTGGAAAAAAAAATCATTCCTACGATTTTATAGACAATAAACTTCAAACGCGGTTCTCTCGAAAGCACGTTGTAAAAGTCCATGTCCATCGTCATTAAAAAACTACCTCACCAATTATTTTCAAATTTTGCACTACATTTGAAATAATACCCAGCCCAAACGTTTTCCTTTAAATTGTTTATTACTTTGGAAAGGTTTTACAGGTACAAAATTACAGATTTTTTTCAAGAAAAATTGCCGTTTTAACTGTAAACAACCACAAAAAATTTTAAAAACCAAATATAAATGTACATCTACTACAATTTTGATTTGTTGACTCCTGATAATTCTGCGCTGAGGTACAGTGAATACCGCAAATCATGATTTTTAAAACGTGACTTCAAAAATACTATTTCACCTAAGACCTATTTTTTCATGAAAAAAATGCAAATTTTGTTCGAATGACGCTTTGTATTATGCAAAACATTTGTATTTATTTCTTTGAACGTTAGCTTCAAACAAAAATCGCAAAAATGGTGTTTTTTATTCGTCAGGCCCTAATCCTGCTGTATGGATGACCCTAACCCTATCGCCAACCGTGCTTAAACTTCTAGTGTATGGAGCTGCACTTATAAAGTATGGTCTGTTTCCATTTGGCATAAGCAGTGAGGAAGCACAAGGAAGTCGAAATAAATCAATTCGCAAGTATAGAAATTTTATCCGCGGAGATTCAATCGTTTCTCAATCTGGAGGATGTATCCAAACGATTGCTTTTAATATCAGATCCTGTAATAGCATTATCAAATAGAGTAACAACCAACGTGAGTGAGCTTCCTACCTACCCGATTATGCATCTGAATTAGTTTTAACACGCTAGAAGACAAAAATACCATGTTTTCATTTATAGCTAATAAATGGCTCACGTGATAGAGTTTTAATGAAAAAAAAAACAATGTTAATTTAAAAAATTTTATAAAAATATCTCCTACGCCATTTTCTTTATAAAACCTGTCTTAATTCACCTAGTATCCAACTGTTCATTGAATAGAAATAGGAAAGTTTGTTCGGACTTAATCTAACAGACTCTGCAAATCCTGTTTACTCTGTAGTTCCGGAACCGGAAATAGTATCCACAATAAATTTAGGAATTCTGTATGAAACTGTAAGACTTTTCCTTTGAACTTATAAGTTTGTGAAAATCGATTTGGCCATCTTGAAGGAAAGCGAGTGAGACCCTTTTGCAGTTTTTAATCACCATTTTCAATTCTTCCGAAACCGGATTCCGAAGTTGGTTTGTTTGCCAGCAACAAATATGACCTACAAATTGGAACAGTTGTGAACCTAGTTAAACTTAGACTTACTATCTCTTGCTCTATTTCGATCAAATCAATTAAACGAAATCTAACAAACGAAGCGAACCTGCGTTTCTTTTACTTTTGCCTATGTAAGTCAAGCTAAACATGTAGTAGGATTATTATTTTTATTATTATTATTGACATCATTACACCATCGGCACGGTATTACTGCACTACCGGATGTGAAAATTCCATATTTTTTCAAATAAATTTGAATTTATTGACATTCGTGTATTCTTTCGGCCGTACTGATCATGAAATAGCGATAATTTTTATCAACCGCAGCACCGTCTTTTACCAATATTATACACTTGTAGCAGACATACGTAACCGTTTCGATTTCTTCATAGTGTGAACGAAATTGAACAAAGCACTCATCGTTCGTTTTCTGTTTTCTTCTTCTTTCGGTGTGGTATATATTGTCATTCTACATGGCGATCTGAAAACTTTGACATTCATCGCCCTATAACTGCGGAACCAGATGTCGGATCCGGATGAAATTTTATAGTAGCTTTAAATATAATATGAGCATTGATTCAAATCAAGATATGTGAAAATCGGTTCAAGCATAGCAGGGAAATCGAAGTGAGTTCTATTTTTTAAGTTTTCCTGCACCACTTGCGGTGCTTCCGGAACATGGAAAGGGGGAGGGGGGGTAGTAGGACCGAATTAAGCTTTTGTGTGATGTGATGTGAAGTGAAGCCACCATCAGTTCAAGGACTGGCCAGTGGATGCGGGGAGAATTACAGTAGCTCCGATATGACTCATCCATTCACCTTCTTACTATAGCGTTACCGAAAAGCGAACAAAAAGGGTTGGGCGGATATGTAAGTAGAGTCACTTATTCGTATTCCGCGGGAATAAAAGATGCTCTTCCAACCATAATATCCAGTGCATGGATGAAGCATATCGCTATACATGCTTGAACCCGCCTGATGGTTTGTTTGAGAAGGGCGCGTCAGACTCATTTCAAACCTTCAGAAGGAAACAAGTTTCCTTCAAGTGACTTGGGCTGGCTATCCACAATCCCTCGTCTAGTCATCAATTCGTCCGATGCCCTGATGCTCCCTCCCCTTTACGCCCCAGTGCAAAATGTTTTATATTGATAAATACAATGAAACATAGTGTAATGAAATTAATATAACATAAAATAATATAATATAATTTAATTTAATATAATATTATACAATGTCATACAATATAATATAATATATTATAAAACAATATATAAAATAACAGTTAATGTAGAGTGTAAGTTATGCTCTTCTATCTTCGCAGTATTGCAGGAAGCAGAATATTTTTCTTCTAATAACAATGATAATATCCACATATAAAGGGTGATTTTTTAAGAGCGTGAGAACTTTTTTAAACAATAAAACGCATAAAATTTGCAAAATCTCATCGGTTCTTTATTTTAAACGTTAGATTGGTACATGACATTTACTTTTTGAAGATAATTTCATTTAAATGTTGACCGCGGCTGCGTCTTAGGTGGTCCATTCGGAAAGTCCAATTTTGGGCAACTTTTTCGAGCATTTCGGCCGGAATAGCCCGAATTTCTTCGGAAATGTTGTCTTCCAAAGCTGGAATAGTTACTGGCTTATTTCTGTAGACTTTAGACTTGACGTAGCCCCACAAAAAATAGTCTAAAGGCGTCAAATCGCATGATCTTGGTGGCCAACTTACCGGTCCATTTCTTGAGATGAATTGTTCTCCGAAGTTTTCCCTCAAAATGGCCATAGAATCGCGAGCTGTGTGGCATGTAGCGCCATCTTGTTGAAACCACATGTCAACCAAGTTCAGTTCTTCCATTTTTGGCAACAAAAAGTTTGTTAGCATCGAACGATAGCGATCGCCATTCACTGTAACGTTGCGTCCAACAGCATCTTTGAAAAAATACGGTCCAATGATTCCACCAGCGTACAAACCACACCAAACAGTGCATTTTTCGGGATGCATGGGCAGTTCTTGAACGGCTTCTGGTTGCTCTTCACTCCAAATGCGGCAATTTTGCTTATTTACGTAGCCATTCAACCAGAAATGAGCCTCATCGCTGAACAAAATTTGTCGATAAAAAAGCGGATTTTCCGAATGGACCACCTAAGACGCAGCCGCGGTCAACATTTAAATGAAATTATCTTCAAAAAGTAAATGTCATGTACCAATCTAACGTTTAAAATAAAGAACCGATGAGGTTTTGCAAATTTTATGCGTTTTATTGTTTAAAAAAGTTCTCAAGCTCTTAAAAAATCACCCTTTATAAAAATAATATATGTTATTATTATTGATGACAAATTAATAATAACAATAAATATAATAATGAAAATAATAATAAAAAACAATATAACTTGGTACAATGAAATAAATGAAATAAATAATTGCATGAATAAAATGATATGTTGCAATATGCTATGATATTATATTACTTGAATTTATATGTCATTTCTCATCCTCTCATTCTGCCATCAACGCATTCCATCGACCAATTGTCATCACAGACACACGTGTAGGCATGAAACAGGAACCAGTGAGGACCAAGCTCACCTTGTGACGACCTTGGTATTTAGTTAAAAGATTACTTTAAACTTATAAGGAAAACAAATTTATATTTTGCGCAGAGGTACGTAGTACTACTCATAATAAACCCTATAATATAATATAATATAATTCAACATAATGCAATACAACATAACATACTATAATAGAATACAATATAATATAATATAATATAATATAATACAATATCATATAATACAATATAATATGATATAATGCAATGCAGTATGATACCATACAACATATTATATAGTAAAATAAAATAATGTAAGACGATAATATATGAAATAATATACTATGATAAACATTGCACTTTAGGATAGGCTTCAACCTACAAGCCATTTCGCACCCTCTCATTCTGCTACTAACGCAGAAAGCGATAGCACCCAGTCGACGCCGTTCTATTGACCAAATGTCATCATAGACACACGGGGAGGCATGAGTTAGGAACTTGTGAGGACTCAGTTATCTCACCATTTGACGACCAGGACCGAATTAAGCTTTTATGCCCACAAACTAACAAGCAAACTAGGAGAATTTTTCAGACAGTTTCATGGGCTTTGTACCTGATTTTAACCATCGTTTGTGAAAAAATACTAATGAAATTGGTAATTTTTCATTTATCACGCTTTAGTTCCTGAACCGGAAGTCGGATCTGAATAAAATGTTCTAGAAATTTTTGAAATTTGAATTTTAGTTTGTGAAAATCGGTTGAGTTGTTTCAGAGAAAATTGAATGCATACTTTTCCACTAATTTCTACATATTAAGATGTAACTCCGGAACCGAAAGTCAGATAAAAATGTAATTCAATAGCAGGCTATAGGACCATAAGACCTTTTATTTGAATCATGGTTTGTGAAAATCGGTTCAGCCAATTCTGAAAAACCTATTTTAATCCACCTAGTGGTGTAATGATGCCTTTCTCATATTACTCATTACATCATAAATATAATCGTGAAATTCGCAAAAAACAACTGTTTATTGAATAGAAATAGAATAATTTGCTTGGATCTAATCTCACAAACTCTATAAAAACTATTTACCCTGTAGTTCCGGAACCGAAAGTAATATCCACAACAAATTAGGGAATTCCGTATGAAACTGTAAGACTTTTCTTTTGAACCTATAAGTTTGTGAAAATCGATTTGGCCATCTTCAAGAAAAGTAAGAGAGATCCTTTTTGCAGTTTTTGATCACTATTTCCAATTCCTCCGGAAACGGATTCAGATAAACGGAATAGCAGAAGTTGGTTCGCTTGCTACCAACAAATATGACCTACAAATTGGAACAGTTTTGAACGTAGTTAAACCTATACTTACTATCTCATGCTCTATTTCGAATTAAACCAATTAAACGAAATCTAACAAACGAAACGAACCTGCGTTTCTGTTACTTCTGCATATGTAAGTCAAGCTAAACAGCATAAAACATGTAATTGGATTATTATTATTATTATTATTATTATTATTATTATTATTATTATTATTATTATTATTATTATTATTATTATTATTATTATTATTATTATTATTATTATTATTATTATTATTATTATTATTATTATTATTATTATTATTATTTTTATTATTATTATTATTATTATTATTATTATTATTATTATTATTGACATCATTATTGACGAAACGTGTACGAAATAGAACAAAGCAGGCCTTGTTCGTTTTGTGTTTTCTTCTTCTTTCGGTGTTGTACATATTGTCACTCTATATTGCGATTTGAAAGCTTTGACACTCATCGCCCTGCAACTGCAGAACCGGAAGTCGGATCCGGATGAAATTTCACAGTAGGTTTAAAGACAGTATGAACTTTAATTCAAATCAAGATTTGTGAAAATCGGTTCAAGCATCGCAGAGAAATCGAAGTGAATATAGTTTTAAGAGTTTTTCTTCTCCACTTTCGGTGTTCTCGAAACAGAAAAAGAGGGGACCAGTAGTGCCGTATTAAGTTTTCATGCCCACAAACTAACAAGCTTTGCAAACTAGAAGAATTTATCAGACAGTTTTATGGGATTTGTACCTGTTTTTAACCATCGTTCGTGGAAAAATACAAATAAAATTGGTAATTTTCCACTTATCACGCTTTAGTTCCAAAACCGGAATTCGGATCCTGATAAAATTGTCCACAAATTTCTAGGATATTATAAGACCTTTCATTTGAATCTTAGTTTGCAAAAATCGGTTGAGTTGTTCCAGAGATAATCGAGTGTTAACTTTTTCTCAAATTTTCACATATTACCATATAAGTCCGGAACCGGCAGTCACATTCAAATGAAATTCAATAGCAAGCTATGGGACCATAATACCTTTTATTTGAATCTTAGTTTGTGAAAATCGGTTCAGCCATCTCCGGAAAAAGTGAGTGCATATTTTTTTCACTTTTTGGTACATATCATCCTATATCTCCGGAACCGGAAGTCGGATCGGAATGAAATTCAATAGGAGGCTATGGGACTATGAGACCTTTCATTTGAATCGTAGTTTATGAAAATCGGTTCAGCCATCTCCGAGAAAAGTGAGTGCATATTTTTGTTACATACATACACATTGACATTTGCTCAGTTCGTCGAGCTGATTCGAATGGTATATAATATTCGACCCTCCGGGCTTCGGTTGAAAAGTTGGCTTTCACAGTGATTGCATAGCCTTTCTAAAACACTCGAAAGTATTTTCTATCAAATGCAAGAAACAGATTTTTTTTCGTTCGCCTCAATCTAAGATATATCAGTTTAAAATTAACATGTTTTTAAACTAGTTTTGCTCATAACTTCGGTTTAAAAACGCTACCTGAATATGCTAGTCGTCAAAAAATTGGTTATAATAAACTCTAAAAGATAAACGAAACGAGAAATAAAAAAAGCTAGAGCAAAAATCTGATTTTTTTTGGAAGCACTCTAATTTGATCTATTAAAATAGTTGTAACACAAAAACCGTTAGAGATACCACAATAGCGCCTTCAGCAAAGCTGCTTGACATAAGTTTTTTTACAATTTTGCCGAAGTTTGCAGTCCTCTGTCTTATCCCATTCGGAAAATAATGTTTACATCACCCTAACCATATGCATCAGAACATAGCTTATCTGATCATTTGTTCGGAAGACATCATAGCTCTAAGATATAATGCTAAGCCACAATTTTTTTGTCTCCCTAATTTGTAGATCCGGACCACTGTGCCACTGTGTGTTTACACAACCTGTGTTAGAGCGTGCAAGTATAATCAAAGTAGTCGATCGCGTTCCGAATGAACGTCAAACGAAACTCCAAAGAAGAAAATATATTGTGCAATAACATCTGAAAAACCCGGTTCCAAGCTGGCCAAAGTGCTAAAAAATTCGAAAACAGCAGTTGGCCTAGTGCTAAAACCTATAAGAAAACCTTTTTTAGTCGACTTAGTGGTGTAATGATGCCTTCTTCATATTACCTATGTTTTCAAAAAACATCACAGGAAGATTCTGTCAAGATATTTTTTTTTACTTGAATAAAATCAAATTTTTTTCTATTTCTTCGCGTTTCGCCTTCGGCTCGTCAGTGCTTAATACCGCTGACAGACATGTGATTTCCGTACAATGATTTCTGTACAAAGTTGTACGCGTACAACGATGAGGTGACAGACATGTTTTGCGCACAGAATGAATGTACTGTGAAACGAAAAAACTCAAAATCTAGCTTAATTTCCCAGCTCCGATGATCGATAATAAAGAAACCAAAAATTTTTGCGGTTTGAAGTGTATTACTAGCAACTAATTTATGACAGATATAATCAATGTCGCCCTTAGCTATTAAACTATTTGTGTGTGAGCGTTCATTGAATGACAGTGGCCCTTAGTACCGTTCTCACTTACACTTTCACATTCACTTCACTTGCATGTCACTTCACTTTATTTTACCTATTCACCCCGATTCTGCAATCCGGCGGATTTGTGATACGAACGGATCTACACTTTCGTTCGAGTTCGAATTTTACATTCTTTATTCCGTTCGACTTGTATGAATCGATCGACTTTCTTTCGGGAACACTGGAAATTTCGAACACTAACCATCAAAGCTGTCAACACTACTTACACGTTCTATATTATTAATATTATTCTTTTCTTAGTAAACGAAACCGCCACACTTGTATAAACAAATTAGAACGATTCTGAACCGAACAGAAGTAATACGTACGCAAGTCGATCGAGTAATGCTCGAAAATTGAACAACTCGAACGAATGATATTTGAGTTCATATTCAACTCGAACGGAATGCAGAATGGAAATTGCACATTCGATCGGAATATTTCGAATCGATCGACGTACAGAATAGAGGTGATTATCAGTATCACGCATAGTGAAGTGATCACTGTGGTGTAAAAAATTATTTTTTTCAACAAAATATTGGCGGCGTGATGTTCATAATGGCATCAAGTTCATCCAAGTAAATACTTTTGTCTTTAAAGCGACTTCCGTAATAAGGACCTACATTCACTTCACTTGATTTCCACCGTGAAGTGATACTCATAATAAGGCTCACAGTCACTTCACTTGGTTTTCACCGTGTAGTGACACCGGTAATAAGGGCCAGTATCACTCATATTATGGTTTCAAGGTACATTTTAGACAAGTTTGTTTTGGGATACAGGATTTTTTCCTTCATTTTTTAAATGTAATAAGCATTAGGGAATGTTAATAATTTTGATGTTCTACCGTAACATTCACTGATAAAAATATAAAAAAAATATATAAAGATAAAATGGAGTAAATATGAAAGGTTTTTAGAACTAATTTTCGGAACACGAGAACTATTTTTTATGCAACGACCCTGATTTCTACCAAAAAGGTGATGAATCACTTAATTTTGTTTGTAAATCTTGCCGACTTTTATTAAATCCGCATAAATTTCAAGGTGTCATAATTCCTTTTCCACCCGCATATTCACGATAAAAATAAGAGCGCATAAACTATTAACATTGAGTCTCAAAATAGTAAATAACCATCAGAAACGGCATGGGACACACATATTTCAGAAAAATTCTCCCAACGTAACAGTTTATTCATCACGAAATTTTCATAAAAAGGATTATGTTCTTCATAAAGCTGAATGTAAAACCTTCTTGAATCTTAAATCATTCCGAAATAAATTTGACATAGGTTTTCTCCATTAATCTTATGAAAAATGGTCTATTAGACTGAAATATAATCTCATAATGGTTTTATTAGGATCCAACGGCATTCAACCCGATGACACAAGACGATGTAATAAGAAGATTTAGAGTTTCCAGAAGTGAATATAGGGGACCAATGTGATAAATGGAATTTCGAAAGGTCCTCAATAAACAGGATGATTACACAATTGGTTTAGTGATGTGTTGAATATTTATCGTTTATTATTACCACATGAGCAATCAATATATGAATCATTATGTTTTTAAATCCATTTCAACAATAAATTTACTTGTTATTGAATAGAAAACGATTACTCAATAGTGCTGATTTTTTGTACAAATATGAATAAATTGTTTTCCTTATTTGTGTTTCAAATCTTCACCAAATTTATGAATATTTCTTGCTTTGACTGCTTTTGAAAATATGCTACAAAGTATATAAGTTTTATTCTGCTTGTTGGCATTTTACCAAGATTTTTCCAAATTAAAACGAAGGTTGTTTTTATATTTGATACTCGGAAGAAGGAAATATTGTTTTATTAGTTCACCATCGCTCGCAAATGGCGCTGGTAGCAGTAAACAGTGATGTGATTTTGCACAGTACAACGATAAATGACCGTAGTACGGAAATCACCGTTGTATCATGATGCTCGCGTGATACCACCGTGATTTAGGGTGACATATATATTCTTATTGTTATAAAATACCATCTCCTCTTCAATTTGTAAACAGTTATGTCTTGTTGATATAGGTTTAAATGTGGCAAACCTGCACGCTTTACAAAATTGAACTAAGCACGCTGTGTGCTAGGTGGTGGCGTTTTCTTCTTCTTCCGTACCAGCACGTACCGATGCGTACCGATTTTGCATCATTTTGTATGAGAGTTTGAAAGTTTTGAGGAGGAGAAATCGAGGAGAGTTCCTGTTTTGGAATTTTTCTTCACTATTACCGGTACGTTCGGAAGCGAAACCCGTGCACTAGTAGTCTAAAAGTAGATTTATATATCCACCAACATGTGCCAACTAAATGAATTTGCCAGTATATTTTATAAACATGTGCACCTCGTTTCCCCATCTCTTGTGAAAAAAATAAAAGTGATAAAGATAAAATTCGATGCCGATCTACGGAACCATAAGAGAGATCTTAATCATTGAATCTAAGTTTGTGAAAATAGAATACGCCATCTCTGAGAAAAGTGAGTGACAATTTTTTTTTCATTTTTTTTGGTGCATATTATTCTGTAATTCCGGAACCGGAGGTCGGCTCGGGAGAAAATTTTATTGCGATCTTGGGATTGGGACCATAAGACCTTTCATTTGAATCTGAGTTTGTGAAAATCGGTTCAGCAATCTCTGAGAAAGTCGAGTGGCATTATTTGTCACATACACACATACACACATATAAAAACACATACACACAAAGACAATTGCTCAGTTCGTCGAGCTGAGTCGAATGGTATATGACATTCGGTCCATCAGGCCTCAGATCAAAAGTCGGTTTTCACAGTAATTGTATAACTTTTCTATATGAGAAAGGCAAAACCCTGAGTGGGGAAAGGAATATATGTTTTTTCATATATCACGCGTTTTTTTTTGAGAACGGCTAATAAGCCACCTGTCAACATCCACTTGCGAAAGAAACTTTTCTCTTTCGTCTGGTGTTAAATTTAATACTTTATCTTATTAGCGGATCTCAAAAAAAAATGCGTGATATTTTGTTCAAAAACAACTGATTCCACTTCAAAAGGCCCACCCTGTAGATGGTCGGGACCGATATTTGTTTCGGTTTAAGAAGAAAAAATTTTTTGTAGGGTTCGGGTCGGGTATAGGTGACGATTTTTTTTATTTTTAAACGGGCACGGGTTCAATAATTTGGTCGGGTTTCGGGTATTACAACCAGAATTCCCGAACTACTTCGAGTTGGTTTTGGATAAAAAGTTTTATTTTTTATCGGATACGAGTCGGGCCAGAAAGAAAATCTTTTCAGCGAAGAACAACTAGGATTCCATCATTAGATCAATTCTATTCACGATTTGCTAACTTAAGCTATTACAACCCTCCGGCTCGAGAATAGAAGCCTAATCTTTTGATTGCTCTTGTAAATGTGAAAGTGATTTTATTTCAATGAATTAAAAAGCATGTAATACATGTTTTGTTGTTTCTTTTCTCGAGCTGATATATATGTAACCCCTCGAATAATGGAGCTATCTCAAATTATTGAACGAAATAAAAAGACTCTCCAATAGAATGGACTTTTGGCTCCTAATGTTTATTCAATTTTGACCATACTTAATTTTTAGGCCCCTATTGTTTAATATCGGATGATTTCTGTAGTTCCTTGAGTGCCAAATCAAGTTCTTCGTACTGCAGGTTGTGCATCCGAAGCGTTTGCTCTTTTTCGTACTGTTTTTGATTCCTCATGAACGGGGCCAACAGTCGCTGGTCATTGACCTCTCCTCCGCCAGTCAGTAAGCTAACCACATACGCAACCGCGAAATAGATTAGAACACCCAAAAAAGAGTAGTACATGAAGCTGAGCTTGAAAATTTTTGGGATTTCATCGTGTACTGCTGGTGGAACTGGATTGACCAATGTTACATTATGGAGCAAACTGGCATCGCAACCGTCAGTTCTGAATGGTAGCGGAGGGTGCTTCGGATTCATTTGTGCTCCCACCAGAATTGATCCAATACAAAGCAGCGAAGTAACCGAACCAGCTATCACTCCTTTCGTGTTGATTACGGTGGAAACCATTCCGGAGGTGAACATACCCAGCAACGTTCCAGAAGTGATTCCAGAGAGTGAGATAGCCATGTGCATAACCTGTCCAAGCTTTTCCACCACGAAAACTAATCCAATGACTAGAAACCCTAGAATAACCACCAAACATTTCATTATATTACTTGCCGTCTTTTCGCTTGAGTGTGGGTAGTGATGGCGAATAAGATCTTCGTAGATTGTTCCAGCAAGCGTGTTCAGTACGGATGACATTGTCGACAATGCAGCAGAAAATATTCCCGAAACGAACAGTCCAGGAAGACCGGGTATTTTCCCACCTATGTCCATTACATAATATGGAAGCATCTGATCAAGTTTGTTGATTCGTTTAATCGTATATGGGTCACAAGTTTCGTATTTGGCATACATCAACAAACCCATAAAACAGGAACAGCTTTTGATGAAAATGAGACCACCCGTGAAGATAATGAGAGACTTTTTGGCAACTTTCAAGTCTGGTACGGCCAAGAATCGTTGAACGCAACTTTGGCTGACTCCTAAGTTGGCGACCCACATCGTCGATAGACCTATTGCAACGGCCCAAAACGAAGTCCTCACAAAAGGGTTCGGGTTCATACTGAAATTTGAGAGCATCGGTATATAACAGATTGCTTGATTTTAGATCTGAACTGACTTACTCAAAGAAAATTAATCGGTTACCACGTTCAGCCGCTTCCCAAACTTCAAAAAATCCTCCTACATTAGCTATTCCTAGACCAATAATTAGCAAGGTAGCTCCGATCATTATAATGAACTGAAGAGTATCGGTCCAAACGACTGCCCGAAGTCCTCCGATGGTAGTATAGAAGATACAAATGACCGACAGTAACGGTGTGATGAGATGAAGATTGATTCCGGTGACTTGGCTGAATGCCAACGCCGGAACGTAGATCACGATCGGAAGAAAAATCAAACAGGCCAGGGCGTAGACGAAACTGGCAGCAGAACGAACGGTTCGGTCGAACCGCTTCTGCAGATAGGTGAACGATGATGTCAACTGTAGATCGTAGAACACCGGCAGATAAATTTTCTCCATCAAGATGAACACCTAAAATGGAAGTATTACAGCAGAAATCAATGTATGGTTTGATAACTAAACTCAGAACAATACACAATATATATTTTTCGAAAAAGCACGAAACCTGTACATTAACTTTCAACGGAAGAACTGAGCTTATTTATGTTAATGTTAGTCATGAAATGAAAACTGTAACAAACGATATGCGAAAATATGTTGTTAAAAAATTGTTCTGGTAAAGTACAAAAGTACTCCGAGAACTGCAATGCAATCAAATCAATACTGGAATAAAATAGAATTGTTATTGCACTTTGCTAATATCTATGTAATCATTTAAACTATTTCTAACAATTTAGCTCAAGCCTATCCGGAGTCCCAAAAACTTTGCTAACTACTTCTAACGAATTATCTTATTGTTGTTATTGTTTCACAAAGTTCAGATGTAATTCAGGACCGGATTTCTACACAGCAGCTAATAGGAAAGTTGTTGCTGAACAGTTAAATCGAGAATTTTGAATTGAATCTCTAAAAAACTATCTTGTTTGGCCAGCGCTCTGTATCTGTAGTACATTGGATGCAATAACCATGCAAAGCCATGCAAGGTACTACTGTCCCATGCGATACTCAACCTTCCGATTTAACATACTCCGAAGACAATTTGTAACTGTATAGAACAATTTCATAGCAAGTGCAACGAAAAACAGTGACATAGATAAACTCTTCCAAGAGTCGAACTGACGATAGCTGGCTTGCGAGTAGAACACTTTGAAGAACCGTTCAGAACTCAACGGCTCAATCGAAAAAACTAGCTCTTTATAAGAAATTTTTACTTCGGCTCATTTGCGTGAGCTTTACGTGGTAATTATACTAGATTAATATAAACAAATTATGCTCACTTATTACTATCCAGTGTATTGAAGGAGAAAAGTCAATGGTTCACTATTCACGCCCTCGTCCACTGATTCTGTGTCGCTGAGTGGCTGCTCGGCCACTCCATGGAAGTTGACCATCAATGTCAACTTCCCTCTCTGAGTAGCCTAGATAGCCGTGTAGTGTCGGTAGCGGTTTCCCAACTGGCTAAGAATAACGCTACGGTTCACCTGTACCAGTGGTATAAGTCCACCAAACAGGTAAGCCGTGTGGCATCCGGCGGACTTATTTTCTACCAAGAATTGATCCACTGGTTTCCTGTTCCATGTCGTGTAAAAGGCCACAAAAATTGGAACTCCAAAGTCAAGGTGTATTTCCTTGCCGATGACTGAATGGTTGCAGGAGGTTAAACAATGCAGTCGTTAACGGAATATCTTGGGGGTTTCCCTTACTGTGTTAAGCGAAGCTCTGGCACAGTGGAGTCTTCGCAACTCGTGGGATTTAAATGATTAAAACATTTAAAAAATCCTTACATGGTTCGCTATAGGCGATTATAAGCCAATATATTTGGTTTCTTCTAGTTGTTGTACGATAAGTGCTGGAGATGGAGTGTTCATTACTCTATTTTTTTTTTTTTCATAAATACGTTTATTTCATAGGCAATATACATAAGTTTTTCTTCGCCGTGGCATCCACAATACATAGTAGTTTAAACCTAATACATTTCGAATATCATATTAGTATGTTGGTACTCATTAGTTAATCTAAACACTGTTTTTATCAAGCGAGTTGCTATTTTAAATTACATTAAATAAAATACATTTATTTTGTACATGATCTTATAACTATTTCAGGATTGTTTGTATCAGTTCACCACTTATATTCAATATCCTATAGTTGGCTATTGGTTGAACTCATGGAAGAGAAAACAGTTTAACATAAAATAAAATTTAAATTGGAACTCCAATGGATTTAATGAAATGATAAAGAAGTTTCATGTATGGAAGGTCACGACAAGCAAGAATGTCGCGAACTGGGACATTGGATAGTCTACCTTGGGTACGCAAGGAATTTATTAGTTGAGATCTGACATCACGAAACTCCACGCATGTCCAAACAACATGGTCAATATCGCGGTAACCTTCGCCGCAAGCACAATGATTAGTCTCGGAAAGTCCAATTCGAAGGAGATGTGCATCTAACGTGTAGTGATTGGACATGAGTCTGGACATCACACGAATGAAATCTCTACTCACATCCAGTCCCCTGAACCATGCCTTTGTCGATATTTTCGGAATAATTGAGTGCATCCACCGACCCAGATCATCTTTATCCCAAGAAGCTTGCCAGCTGGCAAGTGTTCTTTGGCGAGACGCGCTATAGAATTCGTTGAAAGCAATCGGTCTCTCATAAATTTCACCCTCAATAGCACCACGTTTGGCTAAAATATCGGCTCTTTCATTGCCTGGAATGGAGCAATGAGCCGGAACCCAAACTATTGTGATTAGATAATTATTATTCAATATGTCGTTCAGACACTGTTTTATTTTACCCAAGAAAAACGGTTCATTTTTGCCAGCAGCGTTTGAGCGAATGGCTTCAATTGCACTCAGACTATCTGTGAAGAGGAAATAATGGTTTGGAGATAATGTGACGATTACATTCAAGCTATAATGAACTGCTGCTAACTCTGCTATATAAACAGATGCAGGTTCTTGAAGCTTGAATGAGGCCGAAACATTATTGTTGAACATACCAAACCCTGTCGCTTCTTCCATTCGCGATCCGTCCGTGTAAAACATTTTCTCAGAGTTAATATGCCTGAACTTACTTGAAAATATTTTTGGGATTTCCATAGAGCGTAGGTGGTCCGGGAGTTCATTACTCTAATTGATAATGGTTAGAGTTAGATAATCTCCATCATAAACGTACAGCAACCATAAATCTATCCAGACTTCTGCAAGAAGGTAAGGCTTCTATAGCTTTGGTTCAAGAACCATATTTCCAAAAGAAAAACTTCTACGTTGGAAAATTGTTAAACCCAGTCTTTGTTGCCTTCAACAAGAACGGTATTACTAATCCACGTGAAATGTCTCGTGCATGCATACTTGAAAATAATGCTCTCGATGTTTCTCTCATATCGGAGATCACAACTCGGGATATTTGTGCTGTTACTGTTGGTATGACGATTGATGGCATAGACAGAAAATATGTCTATTGTTCGCATATTTGCCCCATAACCAACCTTCGCCAAGCGATGACTTCAAAAAGGTTGTATCATACTGCTGCAAAAGAGATTTACCGTTTATAATCGGCAGTGACATCAATGCTCACCATATAATTGGTGGTAGCACAGATATGAACTCGAGAGGCTCTGATATGATGGAATTTGTGAGCAGTACAAACCTGCACATAGTCATTGCAGGAAACCGTCCAACTTTTACGAGATCTGGAAGAGAGGAGGTTTTGGACGTAACTCTCTGCTCTCATAGAATTGCGCATGAGTAGGTGAATTGGCTCGTCTCCGATGAGCTCGAACCTTCGTTGTCTGATCATAAGTACAAACTGGGACCTCTATGAAGAGGGCTTGACGACTAGATTTCACGGGTACCAACCAACAATTGAAACCCCAATTGATTTGGAAAATGTTGTCGACGAGACAAATTCACTCATAGTTGCAGCATATGAAGAGGCTTGTCCACTTCGAATTGTGCGAGCTACTAGAGGAACTCCTCGATGGAATGCTGAACTTGCTAGACTAAGAAAACTATGCAGAAGAGCTTGGAATCACCGACGCAGAGATGGGTCGGGGGCATTCGTGTCGGCTCGGAAGGGCTTACAAAAATGCTCTTCGATAGTCTGAGCCAAGTGGTTGGAAAAGCCTTTGCACAAATGTCTCTAGTCTCAACGAGGCTAGCAGATTAAATAAGTTACTTTCGATGTCTAAGAACTTTAATGTCAGTTTCTTAAGAACTTCAGATGGTGAGCACTTGTCTGATGAAGGTGATGTACTTCATTTTTTTTTAACACTCACTTTTCAGGATGTATGGAGCCATCACCGACAGCTCTTCCAGAGACTTTTTCAGGTAGTTACGATTCTTGGGCCCTTGCTCGAAGCGTTGTGACGATTGATTCGGTCAAATGGGCAGTTGAGAGTTCGTACAAGTCTTCTGGAAAGGATGGAATTTTCCCAGTGTTGCTGCTGAAAGGGTATAAACATTTCAAACATGTTTTGAAGAAAATACTTACTTTTAGTCTTGCGACAGGATATATTCCAAGAGCCTGGCAGGAAATAATTGTCAAATTTATTCCCAAAGGCGGTCGCGACACTTATGAGGAAGCGAAGAGTTTCAGGCCTATCAGTCTTAGCTCATTTCTTCTTAAAACAGTGGAACGCATAGTCGATCACTATATCAAGAATGTTGGTTTGGGCGTGAATCCGCTACATGGAATGCAACATGCTTACCAGCGTGGAAAGTCCACTACAACCCTGTTACATGATGTTGTGTACAACATTGAAAAAGATTTCTCACAAAAGCAATCTTGCTTGGGAGTTTTCCTAGATATTGAAGGTGCCTTTGATAACGTGTCTTTCAATTCAATTCTGGAAGCAGCTCGTGGTCACGGCATACCTTCAAGTATCACAAATTGTATACACGCAATGCTTAGCAATCGACTTCTTTGTTCATCGCTTCGGCAAGCAGAGATTAGAAAGCTGAGTGTCTGTGGGTGTCCTCAAGGTAGTGTACTATCCCCACTTTTATGGAACCTAGTCGCTGATGGTTTATTAAGGAAACTTAATAACCTTGGATTTCCAACTTATGGTTTTGCCGACGATTATCATATATTGATGACCGGTTTGAGCATTACCACTTTCTTTGATTTAATGCAGCAAACCCTGCGATCTGTTCAACAATGGTGTAATCAGGTTGGATTATCTGTAATTTCGGGCTGTGGTCGATCAAGTTGAATACGTCGGGGTTATTCTTGATTCAAAACTGAATTGGTCTGCTCACATTGACTTCAGGATTAAAAGAGCTTGCATGGCTTTCGGCCAGTGCAGACGAGCTTTTGGAAAATCATTGGAACTCAAACCCAGATACATTCATTGGATCTACACAACTATTGTTAGACCAATTTTAGCATATGGATGTCTTGTATGGTGTCAGAAAGGAGAAGTCGCGACAGTTCAGTCAAAACTAAATCATCTCCAAAGGATGGTCCTAATGGCGATGACAGGAGCATTCACGACAACTCCTACTGCTGCTCTAGAGGCGCTACTGTGCATTAAACCACTACATGTGTTTCTAAAACAAGAAGCATTATCTTGTGCATACCGTCTTAAGGTTACAGGGCTTTGGAACAGTGACCTAAATCTCACATGCAGTTATCCTTTCAAAACATTCAATGTGCGCTATCCTCTTCGTGAGGAATGGTTGACTGGTCATTTGGAACGACAACTTGATGAACACATAGTTTGTTATACGGATGGTTCTCTGTTGAATGGTCGTGCTGGTGTCTACTGTCGCGAAATGAAGCTAGATCAGTCTCATTCACTTGGTAAATATAGTACTGTGTTCCAAGCAGAAATCTACGCGATTCTGTGTGGAATACAATTGGCACTTCAGCAGAGAATTTGTGGTAAACGAATTTATTTTCGTTCCGACAGTCAGGCAGCTGTAAAATCACTCAGTTCGAATGATTCACGGTCAAATCTAGTGATCGCATGTCGAACTCAAATTGAAGACCTTAGCATCTCAAACGCTGTTTACTTCTTATGGGTACCCGGCCATTCTGGTATTACTGGAAATGAATGGGCTGATGAGTTGACTAGAGCTGGTGTAACGAATGATTTCCTTGATCCTGAACCAGCTTTACCACTGTCAACTAGTTGGATAAAGCACAAGATTCGTTCTTGGGCTGCATTCAAACATGCTACCTACTGACACAGCTTGCAAACTTGCGCTCAGACTAAAACATTTTTACCAGATTTAAATCTGAAAATGTCAAAGTGTCTACTGCATTTTTCCAATCATCATTGCAGTATTCTGGTCAGAGCTCTGACTGGACATTGCAAACTCAATTATCACATGGCTACTATTCAACGTGCTGAATGGCTACTATTTGTGTGATTTGCGTGAATGCGATTATGGTACTTCATATAAGTAACTTCTGATATGTAACTGTGTTCTTCTTTCTTGATTTCGGAGTATATTTCAAGGCTGTAATTCAACCGTCTACAGAGTAGGGAAATGTCGTCAGGGTTGGGCCACTGTCTAGGTTGGCCCATTGCCTTTTCTTTTATATGACACGTGCTGCCATCGATGTTACATCATGGAAGTATTATTCTCAATGATAGCAAACTTTTCAGCGCGATGTTTGTCATGAAGAATGTTTTGTAAACGGCGTTTCTCGGGCTATCAAGTCAGTAATGTTGGAAAACGAATACATAAGAGCTACTGCAGGACGGTTGCTTTTTTTCTTCAGTTACCTTTAAATTCTTATTGATAGTCTATTAAAACTGATTGATGTTCCATTAAAATAACAATAAATAGTTCCATGTCTGATCATTTGAAATTATTTTAGTACATATTATCTTCAGAATCAATAGTGGCCGAGCCTCCCTCTCCATCCTTGGCAATTGCCCGCCATCGCCTTAACCTGTTGCCAGGTTAGATTTCGGTCGACTTCTTTTATTTCTTTATAGAGGCTACGTCGCCATGAGCCTCTGGGTCTGCCTCTGCTGCGATGTCCTACTGGGTTTCAGTCTAATGCTTATCTGCAGATTTCGTCCGCTCCTACGTAAGGTGTGGCCAACCCAGCCCCACTTTCGTTCCCGAATTTCAGTTGCTGTCGGCTTCTGGTGGCACAGGCGATGGAGCTCGGTGTTTGAGATCCAGTTATTGGGCCACCAGGCTCGAATTATGTTCCGCAGGCACCTATTGATGAACACCTGCAGCCGATAAGTGTTCTCCACTGATACACACCATGTTTCACTAGCGTATAGCAGCACAGATTTCACATTAGAGTTAAATATTCGGATTTTGGTGCGTTCACTTATCTGCCTGTTTTTCCAGATGTTGTTTAAACTCGCAAAGGCAGCCCTTGCCTTCTTGATCCTTGCACCTATGTCAATCTTGGTACCACCGTCTGACGCCATTTGGCTGCCAAGATATTGGAAGCTTTCAACATTCTCCATTGATTGCCCTTCTACTGTAAAGGTGGAAGGGGTCACCGTGTTCACATCCAACGATTTGGTTTTGTTGGCATTGATTGCTAAGCCTGCCGATGAGGAGCGTTCGACAAGGTCGTCAAGCTTACTCTGCATGTCAGAGCGCCGTTGAGCTAGGAGTGCAACGTCATCAGCCAATTCGAGGTCGTTCAGGTGCTCCATAGTTATGGGATGCCATAGCAGCCCACGGTTTGGTTGACGGTCAATCGCACCTACCAGGATCTCGTCGATTACGATGAGGAACAGTAGCGGTGGAAGAATACATCCTTGCCTCACGCCAGGTACGACCCGGATGGGTTCAGAGAAGATCCCGTTGTGCAGAACTCTGCATCAGAAGGCCTCGTATTGCGCTTCGATGAGGGCGATGATTTTCTCAGGAACTCCCATGCGTCTCAGGGCGTCCCACATATTTTCGTGATTGAGACGGTCGAAAGCTTTTTCGTAGTCAATGAAAACCAAATAAAGGGACTCTTGGAATTCATTGACTTGCTCCAGGATGATACAGAGCGTGACAATATGGTCCGCACAGGATCTTCCGGCACGGAATCCAGCCTGCTGTCGTCGGAGAGTCGCATCGATCTTCTCCTGGATCCGGGATAGGATCACTTTGCATAGAACTTTTAGAACGGTACAAAGCAACATAATGCCTCGCCAATTATCGCATATAGTCAGATCGCCCTTTTTGGACACCTTTACTAAGATACCCTGCATCCAGTCGACCGGAAAAGTTGCGGTGTCCCAGATATTACGAAATAAATTGTGCAACAGTTGAGCAGATGTCATGGGGTCTGCTTTGAGCATCTCGGCTGATATGCGATCGACCCCTGAGGTTTTGTTCGATTTCATGCTTTGAATGGCCGTTTGTATCTCCAGCAATGATGGAGCCTCAGTATTCACGCGTGTGATACGCCTGACCCTAGGCGGGTCATGCCGAGGTGATGGTGGCCTGGCTGGCGCTTGGAAAAGTTGATCGAAGTGCTCGAACCAGCGTTTAAGTTGATCAGTTGGGTCGGTTAGCAGTTGACCAATCGCGTCTTTCACAGGCATTGTCGCATTCATCTTCGCCCCACTTAGGCGTCGTGAGATATCGTAGAGGAGACGAATGCCCCCGGTTGCAGCGGCCTTCTCTCCTTCATCGGCGAGGGAGTCCACCCACGCTCGCTTGTCCCGTCTACATGAGCGTTTCACTTCCTTCTCCAGTGCCGAGTATCGTTGACTCTGTGTGCGCAGTTCACCCAGATCATTCTCGCTGGTGACGATGAAGGCAATCTTGATGGCAGTCCATTGGTCTTCCACGCTGCCACCTTCCGCACGAGTCTGCAGTTCCACAGTGAAGGACCTTTTCACTGTGGTATCATCCAGTCGGCGTGTGTTAAACCGCCGTCCAACTCTCTCCTCTTGTCGACGAATACGCGCAACATGCAGGCGTATTTCGCCGATGATGAGATGGTGATCAGACGCGATATCGGCACTACGTTTATTCCGCACTTCAAGAAGGCTCCGCTTCCACTTTCGGCTGGTGCAGATGTGGTCAATTTTATTTTCGGAAAACCCACGTGACCTTGTGAACCGGTCGATGGGGGAAAAGCGATCCCCCGATCACTATGTCGTTATTGCCACAGAATTCTGCAAACAGCTCTCCGTTTTCGCTCATTTCTCCGAGACCATGGCGCCCCATAATGCGCTCATAGTTCGAGTTATCGGATTCGATCTTCGCGTTGAAGTCGCCCATACAGATCATGATGTCGCCCTTCGGAATTCTATCTACGGTGGCATTGAGTTGACTGTAGAAGTTCTCTTTGTCTTGCAGGTCGGCAGCATCGGTTGGCGCGTAAGTTTGGATTATAGTGAGGTTTCGAACCCTTGTTCTGAACCTGGCAACGATTATCCTTTCACTTATAGACTCCCACTTCTTAAGCGCAGAGTGTGCCTGGGCGCTCAGTAGGAAGCCAACTCCACGATGTCGGGGAGCGTGTTCACCTCGTAGGCCAGAGTATAGCAGAATTTGTCCCGATGGTATTCTGAGTTCTCCAAAGTTCGGCCAACGGACTTCACTGAGTCCTAGGATCTCAAGTTTCATTCGACGCACCTCGTTGGCAAGTTGTGCCAGTTTACCCTGCTGGGCTAGGGTTAAAACGTTCCATGTTCCTATTCGTTGCCGTTATATCAGTCCGTAATCTTTCATTATCGGTTTCTCGAACAAAATTTAAGTTTCGGGAACAGTAGGTAGTTGGCCCAAGGTAACCTATCCTCCGGGACGGGGTTGCCATCTTAGGTATAGCTTCCGGAGAAAAGCATTTCTTATTCAGCAGCTGGATGCCAGGACAGACGCTGTTTGAGCCGCACCTCCTTGATGAACAAACGTTCGGTCAGTGGCGTCAGATTTGTTTAGAGTCTCACACCACATCAGGACTGGGCTAATGCGCTTCGAGCGGCACACGGTTGCATTCTTGAGGCCTGCTTGCGGACACAAGCAGCTTTTTATAGAGGTTTAACAGAGCCCACTGCCAAACCCCACCACATCCTAGACAGGCCCCGTAGGTCGCACCCCCTCACTCTAGCTGATGTCAGAAGGACAACAGTGCCCAGGTTACACTACCAGTTAAGTACGAGACCCTTAACTGGCGGTCAATTGACATCGGAAGACCCGTGGAAGCGTGAGAATTGGAACTTGTGAGGACCAGAGCTATGTTGGACGCCCCTTCCCAGAACCAGTGGAAAGCGAAGATAAATTTTCGTCACAACAGGCAGTGGTAAAATTTACAAGAATGAATACCTTCAAAAATGTTTTTCTTCATTTCATGTACAGGACAACGTGGAATAAAAATTTTAGTAGAATTTAGCTTCATACCATTATTTTAGTAGCGGGATGGAATGGTTAAAGAAGAAGATATCGCATTCGACTGTATAAGTGTCGAGACTTTAACCGAAAATTAATTGATCCAATTTAATATTCGTTGAACACATATAATTACTTCTGATTGAAATTTTACCGTTTCAGACCAAATTCAAATATTCTTTTTCTTCTTGACGTACTCCCAAATCGAGAGATGATTAAGCACTTGGAAAGGATCAGTTTAGTAAGAATTTAACCCGATAAATGGATAAATATGAAAAATATGTACTCACCATAAATGCACAAACGATGAAGACACAGTACTGAGTTCCATGTGCATACAATTCCGACGGTACTCCCAACATTGTGATACCAGAAACGTGTCTTAAAAATCAAAAACCATATTGGTTATGGGGCGATCGTGCGAAACCAAAAGCAAAATTCTTACGATGCTATCAGAGATGCCGAAACTGGAAACTTGCTCATAGTTTTTCCACCCAGAAGGTACTCTTTAGTGTTGTTCTGTTTGATTTTTGACAGAAAGCCAAAGTAGACCCCTATAAGGGTCGAGAATAATAGCATCAACACGAAGAGCGCATAATCTGCGGTGGAAAACTTAAGATCTGCTACATCGACTATGGAAAATGTTTCCGACGTGGTTATTTCCAGCGTGGATGTTACTTCTGAAATAGGATAGCTCGTGGGTGTCACGGATGGGGTTAGATATTTGGATGCTTCCGTGGCCAGTTGGGTCATAATAGAAACGGATGTAGTATAAGGAAAACCAATGTTCATGGTGCTAGAAAGTGGTTCAATAGTTGGCCTAGTGACGGTTGACGTGTCGACATCTTGATCCAGCTCATCCAGAATAAAGGATTCGTCTTCCATAGCGGTCGATGATTAGTCAATCTATGAAGGAAATGAAATCGATGTTATTTAAGAGATACTGAATCTTCATATAAATAAAACAAGGGAAGCCTAGGTTTCCATTTTAAATAGCCCAGGACAGTGAACAATCGTATATGCAAAATATGCAGGAGAGAATAAGAATTTATTAATAAGCTCGGTAATTATGATAATAGACTACGCTTAAGTGGTACCCCAGGCAACAGCAGAGCTACATTGCATCTATAATATCCATATCAGCATCGAGAAAATTATTTACCACAGTAACGTCATGGCACACTAAGACTTTGGAAAACAATATTGCAAAACTCATATTCCACAGCATGACTCGATAATTATATTTTGAAATTGAGGAACAGCGAATAACAATGTTTGAAACTGACATTTGATACATGGAAACATACATTTGATAATACCTCCAACACCTTTTATTTTTTTTTTATAAAGAAGTATTCGTGTTAGTACGGGTCTACAATTTCAAAATCGCTTGTCACCGTGTCCTAGTCCCAGTAAACTTCAGATGACAGCCATGGCGTGCAAGTTTAAAGCCAAGATTTACAAACCTGGTATAAATCAGCCTCGTAATTGTCAGTGGCACACTTCGTCGCTGGTTATCTACGGTAAACAAAACCTTCGTCTCGAATGAAACTGATGGCGTAGCAGCTGGCACCGGAAAAGTTCTCCTCCTAACCGACACTGGCAGTGAAAAATCCTGTGCGGGCTGCTTTCTGCTGGATTCGATGGAGTTCAAAGCGGAACTTCTGCTAGCAAGACGACGATGTTGTCTGCAATCTGGAGCATGACTGACGGATGATTTCAGATGAGATGATAATAGTAGTTGGATATTCATCAACTGCCGACTTACTTGTTGTAAGCACACAGATAGTCCGCTTCCAAATCATATGGGAATTAGCTCGTTGCGTAGGAAAACACCGATTCTTAGTAATCATTGTTCGTCCTATTGATAATCCATTAGGGTACGTTGAGAAACTGTGACACATAACCTACTACTACTACTACGAGAACGGGAACAGGTTCGATTGCCAACATTTATTCCTAACCAAAAACAGACATACCAATGTCAATGTGAATTCTCAGCTGTGTACTCTTTCATTGTCATACAATAAATAACTCATATTTTGAACCAAATACAAATCTAATGTTTTATTTTGTCGTGAATACGACTTACTTTACTATGGGGTGCCTTTTCAAAATTAGCCATATGGAAGAATGCGCAGAACTTAATCGTGAATATCTCGACTTGTATTAATGGTAGCAACAAAATTCTTTCACCATTTCATTGAAAATATGATCAGGAATTCAGGATAATATTTTGAACAGTGTGAGATAACCACAAACAACTCAAAAATTAAGTTTTCTCAAAATTTCAAAATATGTAGAAAACTCTTTACTTTCGCTTGGGTTTTTCGCGCAAGGACGACGATTTTGAGGTAGTCAGGCACATATCTTCAACTGAATGCGTATAAAAGGGGAACCGTGGTGAAAACCGATCATTCGTCATCTAACACTCGATGTGGATAGACGAATAACCTACTACGACTAATTTCGATTTTGTTTTGTTTTTTATTCGCAGTTGTCTACCTACCCAAGCTATGGGTAAAAACCGCCATAGACCCGAGAAGGATCCAAAGGATGCTAAGCGTCTGAAGCCAAGTGATGTACAGGTAAACGACCGTTTACTGAGTAAAAACCAATATGCTGATCTGCCAGTAGATGTCGAAGAGGAACTGCAGAAGAAGGAAAAAATGCCGCCTTTCTACCTGAAGGGCTTCCCACCAACTCTATGCTCGGATTTCAACACACTGATCAGCAAAGGACTACAGGCAACAATCCGTTTATGTACTGAAGGCTACAAAATAACTGTTCCGGCTTTGAACCACTACAAAGGAGTGGAATGTTATCTGAAGCAGACAAAAGCGGAATACTTCACACACGATATTGCCGCCAACAAACCTATGAAGGTTGTACTTCGAGGACTTCCCGACATGATGGAAGCCGAACTAAAGCAGGCACTGTCGGAGGCTGGACTAAAGCCTTTGATGGTATTTAAAATGAAGCGACATAATACGGACAAAAAGTTCAGAGATCAACTGTACCTGATTCATCTGGAGAAGGGCTCCATCACCATGAGTCAACTGAAAACGATTAAATCGTTATTTCACATAATCATCGAATGGCAAAAGTATAAACCGGTACATCGGGATGTCACACAGTGCACGAACTGTTTGAACTACGGCCATGGAGCGAGGAATTGCCACATGAAAAGTCGGTGCGGGAAATGTGCCGAACCACACAATACCAACGATTGCCTTCTAGATGACATCGCTGTAAAATGTGTGAACTGTGATGGCGACCATCCATCTACTAGCAAATCGTGTCCCAAACGTGCTGAGTTCACAAAAATTCGACAACAGGCGTCCCGGTAACAATCAACGCGGAAGAATGTTCCACAGAAGGATGAAGTTAATTCCCACGGCTCCCACCGAAGAGGGATATTCCGAATTTGCCGCCACTTCCTCGCAGCAATCCAAAGACTTCAGCCGCTGGATCTCAAAAAGAATCTTCCTCAAGAATCCCTCCTGGATGGGGCAATAATCAACCACAAGCAAAGGATGACTCTGGTGATTTATTCTCTGCTGAACAACTGATCGTCATTTTTGAAACAATGACAACAAAACTACGAAACTGCAGAACGCGGTTAGATCAAATCAACGCCTTAGGCAAATTCATCATCGAATATGCAATATAATGAGTTGGTTATAGTAAATTGGAATGCTTGCTCACTCAGGAGCAAAACTGCTGAATTGTCCGACTTTCTTCAAGAGAAGAATGCCGATATTGCTATTTTAACTGAAACTCATCTTAAACCTGAAATTTCTATTTTTATTTCCAATTACAGGATTCACAGGCTCGACAGGACAACTACCAGAGGAGGGGGAGTTGCCATTGCCGTTAAACGATCCATTCAGCACAGGCTTCTGTCAGCCTTTAAATTGCAACTCATAGAAGCCATCGGAATTGAGATTACAACGACGATGGGACCCATCATCATCATTGCAGCGTACTGCCCCAAACAAACCAATCTACGAGATGGTACGTGTGCATCATTGAAGCGAGATCTAGCTCAGCTCACTCGACGACAGAACAAATTCATCATTGCTGGGGACCTGAACGCACGGCATGAGCTGTGGGGAAACAGAAGACAGAATCGAAACGGATTCGTACTTGCCGAAGATTACGAAGCTGGACAATACAACATCTTCGCTCCGGACCAACCAACGCGACTTTCCAGATCGGGAGTTCATTCCATTTTGGATATATTCATCAGCAACATCGCCATAGACAGCTCTCCGGTTGTCTTCAACGAGCTCTCTTCCGACCACTTTCCAGTAATATTGACGTTGGGATCTTCACCAGAAACAGTGCCTATTCAACCTCGGAGGAACTATTATCGCACCGATTGGGTCCAATTTCAACATATCGCCGACCAACTTATTAATATCGATTTGCCACTTGATTCCCCGATGGAAATCGATGCAGCCCTATCTTCCTTCCAGCATTCAATCACAGTCGCTCGTGATAGGACGGTTCCAGTACAACATATGCCGAGTTCCTCTCTTCAAATCGACAGTGTCACCAAGAAACTCATCCGACTTCGGAATATCTACCGGAGGCAGTATCAACGAACTGGCATTCTAGATAGGAAGACTACTTATAACAACTTAACTAGGATAATCCAGGAAAGGATATCTGAGCTTCGCAACAGGAACTTCCAGCAAAAGCTTCGAGAAATTCTCCCACATTCAAAGCCCTTCTGGTTTTTGATTACATGGCTCAGAATATTAATCCTTCTTCGTTTGTTTCCAACCGTGCTCATTTCTTGGATACTTCTGATTCTACTGTGTTTTTCGACACATCCATGAGAGAAGAAATTCATGGAATTCCGGATCACGTGCGCCCTCAAGTGGCCCCAAATATTTTCTATAATAAATTTAGAACAGTCAACTGTGAAAAGGTGTTTTACACTGACGGATCAAACATCGACAGGTCCACAGGCTTCGGCATCTTCAATCAAAACATCACCGCTTCTTACAAACTCAGTGATCCGGCTTCAGTTTACGTCGCAGAATTAGCTGCTATTCAGTACACCCTCGAGATCATTGAAACCTTGCCCAAAGACCATTATTTCATTGTTACGGACAGTCTAAGCTCAATAGAAGCTCTCCGGGCAATGAAGCCAGGAAAGTATCCCCCATATTTCCTGGGGAAAATACGGGAACATTTGAGAACTTTATCTGAACGGTCTTATTTAATATCGTTAGTCTGGGTCCCTTCGCATTGTTCCATTCCGGGCAATGAAAAGGCAGACTCATTGGCTAAAGTGGGCGCATTGGAAGGTGATATTTATGAAAGACCAATCTGCTTCAATGAATTTTTCAGTATCTCTCGTCAGAAAACTCTCGAAAGTTGGCAAACTTCATGGAGCAATGGCGAACTGGGACGATGGCTACATTCCATTATCCCTAGGGTATCGACGAAACCTTGGTTCAGGGGGATGAACGTGAGTCGCGATTTCATTCGTGTTATGTCGCGGCTCATGTCAAATCACTACACCTTCAACGCACATCTCCGGCGTGTTGGGCTTGCGGAGAGCGGTCTCTGCACCTGTGGCGACGGTTATCAGGACATCGAGCATGTCGTGTGGTCGTGCGTAGAGTATCGTGACGCCAGGTCGAAGCTACTGGAATCCCTTAGGGCCCGAGGTAGACCGCCTGAGGTTCCGGTTCGGGATGTGTTGGCGAGTCGGGATAGTTCATATATGCTTCTCATATACCAGTACCTTAAACACATTGATATACAAGTGTAATGTGTTTATCCTCGTTCAGAAAGTATAAACTCCACCTACAGGTTCGACACTAACATCCGCCCGATTCTCTCGATCCCCGTCCCTGTCCACCATCTTCATTGGAACTAACAAGATCTTTTTTTTGTCACTAACTTTTTCGTTCCCCCTTCCCTGTCTCTTCACCATCTCGATGGCAACTAATTAGATCTCTATCGTTTTCAGACATTTTGTCCCCACATCCCCTGTTTTACCCCGTTTCCACAATATTTACTTTTTTTTTCTTCATCTCTTCCGTAACATCACCATCATCGTCCAGGGAAGACCGCTCCAGTCGAAAACCAGCATGCGGGCCACCCGCCAGGCCTTCGTAGCCTGGGGGTGTTTCCCGCGGACCCACACGGACCGAAGGATGCGGCCAACATGGATATTTGCAAACGCCATATGGAAGACCCTCATGCAATATCCAATTCACCGGCATTACATAATGATACTATTCTAGTTTTAATATAGTCGTAATTAAGATTAGTAAATATCCTTGGCATCTTAGAGCTTAAGCAGTGTGCCTTAAAATTATATTATAATATTGAATAAAAAAAAAAAAAAGCCCTTCTGGTACTTAACGAAGGTGCTTAAGAAAAAACCGAAGCCTATTTCTCCTCTGATGTCACCCCAGGACGCAGCTGAAGGAATACCTTTAATCACACCAGTAGAGAAGGCAAACGCGCTAGGCCAGCAGTTTGTGTGTTCTCACAATTTAGGACTCAACATTGTTAGTCCACATGAAAGAGCCGTTGCTGATAGCGTAGCTGAGGTTGACCAATCAGACAGCTTGGTTCCTGAGGAAAGTAGAGTCACTGCGAATGAGCTGATGGCTGTTGTGAAAAAATCCAAAAATATGAAGGCCCCCGGTTTCGACAACACATTCAACATTGAGCTGAAACATTTGAGTATTCGCTCATTTGTCTTCTTAGCTAAAATTTTTAACAGGTGCTGGGAGCTTGGTTACTTCCCTTCAATGTGGAAGTTAGCTAAAGTTATCCCAGTTTTGAAACCGGGGAAAGATCCTTCCTTTTCCAAGAGCTATCGGCCCATCAGCTTACTCTCTGCCCTATCCAAGCTGTTTGAAAAGTCAATACAAAGGCGAATTCTTGCTTTCGCAGATGAACAGGATATATTTCTGGAAGAACAGTTTGGGAAAGGAAAGGAAGAATCCACCATCCACCAACTCACAAGGGTTAACAACGTCATCCAACAAAACAAATCAGTGTCCAAAACGACTGCCATGGCAATATTGGATATTGAAAAGGCATTCGATAATGTGTGGCACGATGGACTGGTGTTCAAACTGCATCGGTATAATTTTCCCATGTATCTTATTAAAATTATCAAAAATTATCTTGCAGATAGAGCATTCCAGGTTTCTCTGAATAATGCACTTTCAGAAAGATTTACTATTCCTGCTGGTGTACCCCAGGGAAGTATCCTAGGTCCCATTCTATACAACATTTTCACATCAGACATCCCACCTCTTCCAGGTGGTGGTGTTCTGTCACAATTTGCTGATGATACTGCCATTCTTTACAAAGGTCGTGTCATTAATGCTCTGAAGAATAAACTACAGACAGGTCTGGACACTTTAACGGAATATTTTACAAGCTGGAAAATTGTGATCAATGCAGCAAAAACTCAGGTCATCTTGTTTCCACATTCAAGATCTCCAAAACTTGTTCCATCAGACGAATGCAGAATACGATTCGGTGATGAGGTCATTCAATGGTCCGATGAAGTTATCTATCTAGGACTCACCTTTGACAGACATCTGATATTCAGGTCACATGTTGACAAAATCGTTCATAAATGCAGCATACTCATTAGGTCTCTGTATCCGCTGATTTGTAGAACATCTAAACTATGCCTGAAGAATCAGATGGCTGTCTATAAACAAATCATCTACCCCGCAATTGAATACGCAGTCCCTGTTTGGCGGGGCTGTGCACGAACACACAAACTTAGGCTTCAGCGCATTCAAAGTAAGATCTTAAAGATGATTCTAAATCTACCCCCTTGGACAAGAACTAGTGAAGTACATGAGATGGCCTCACTGGATATACTAGAACAAAAATTCGAACAATACTGCACGAAATTTGAAGAGAGGTGCTCAATCTCTGAAATACAAATAATTCAAAATTTGTACGTATTAGGTTAAGGATAGTTATAAGTAGGTAGACATTTTATAAATAATTAAAATAAATATTATGATTAAACATTAGTATGTAAAACAAGAGTAACTAAAACATTTAATATTAATAACGAATCGTATGAACAACAAAGATGAAAGGCCAAAGGGTCAAAACACTTGTACTGTAAAATGTTGATGTAATACACAAAAATAAGATTAATAAACAGAAATTTATGCAAATATGAAAACCGATCATTTCTTTTCGTGCGTTCGATGGAAGCAGACGTCGTGGGAGTTAAACCATCAACCAGCAGCGACGGAGAGAGCACCTTCTGCGTGGTTAAAACCTCAAACGCTCAGGTAGCAATTTTCATTCGCTTGCTGGCCTTCAAGGCGAGCAGACTGCCATCGCGGGAGTTAAACCATCAGCGACGGAGAGAGCACCTGCCATCATTTGGTTTTCGGTAGTCGTAACGAGAAGTTCAATTTTCAGATTTTAGTTCCGCAATATAGATTTAGAATTCAGAGCCTGCGTGCTGAAACTGAATTCTGGAACTGTATTCCGGAACTAATTTGAGTTTCGAAATTGCAATTCTAGAATTGAACCTGGATTCTGAGTCTGTTATTGGTTCTAAATTTAGTTCTTGAACTCAGGATCCAGTTCTTTATTCCAGACTTCTTCTATTCGGTTCTTTTTAGAACCATAATAATACTCCTAAAGAATTATGCGGAAATTTACTTTACTGTACTCTATAAAACCCATTCTGGTAGTCATGGCGAAAAATCGTCTTCATGTTTTAGAGCTTAGTTCTGGAATATGGGTTTAGAATTCAGAGTCTGCGTGCTGAACTAACTCAAATCGTCACCATTTTTTATTATAAAGAACTATACTGCTTATTTCATAGTATTTAAGTGCGTTTCAGAATGTTTAATGTAACTAATCTGTAATTTAGTCTAGGCGCATCGTTTAAATTTCTAGTATTGAAAGAGGGGAAAGTTGCACAATTCAAACAATCGATGAACTACCAATTCGAATTCGGAAGCATAAATAAAGCGTGTCATATTCGTATTCACGACATCCAGTTATGTCTCTGACATTACACACCCGTACTTTTTTTAAGTGTTTTGCATCATTTATGTTTCAGAGAAGGGTTTATAATTGAACTGAATTCATAGTTCAATTTAAAATAGTCAACCAAGCCTACTCGATATTCATATAATATCAAACTTTTGGTTAGAAATTTCAGAGAAATTTGGTATTGGGACGTAGAATGATTGTTGGCGAAATCATTTGCGGAATATTTTGAGACCAGTTCGATAAACTACATTTCAGCGATTTTTTTTCGATGCGCCTTCCACTATTTTTCACAAGCATAGATATTTATTGCAATTATGGGGTGGTAAATCATGATGGAATTAGTAATTGTAATTGTATTTGTGATCATCGATTATGCCCAAGATATGGGGATTCTTGCCTTATTTTGTTGGTAATTAAAATAGTGTTGAGCTTAAAAAACAGCAAGCTTTGTATAAAGAAACAACAATAAATGTACGACTCAGACTGATTCTAGGGATCATTTTTGCCAATCAAGAAATGGCCATTTCTGCAACACCGCACAGTGGTTTGAATCGATAAAAACGTGGACTTAATTTAGTACCGAGTTACCATATTCTATCACTGATTGTTCATGGCCTACTTTGACAAATAATATAATCATAACTTTTTTTTCCCAAAGAAATAGAAAAATGGTTCCTTCTACAAAGTTCTAGAATTATTGAAAATAATTGACTTTGTTGAAAATACTAAAAGTCTAGGTCGCACCGTTTCGGATATACAAAGTGGTTTTTATTGCAACCCCCTTAAAACCAGTTTTTCAATCATAACTTGTTTCAACTTATTTTTTATGCATACTTGGTTTGGAATAATTGTAGAAAATGAAAAATGCCATTCTTTTGTTGAATTTAGTGCAGAGGTTTTTTTTCTGGCAACGTTATTTAACATTTTATCTTTATTTCCCTAAGATAAAAACCTGCACCGAAGCGAAATATGCTATTTTATGTTACACAATACTTATAATACTTATAGGAAAAGATGTTCCTAATCCAATTTATTTACCAATGATAATATCTTGAGTATTGTTTGTTATCCCAAGTAGCAATCCGCAACTAGTTCTGATACGACAAAGTCCAAACTATGTTGCAACAAGAGCACGAATATGTTTTTTTTTATTTTATACTGGTTAAAACATGGTGACAGCAATGTTTCATCATAACATAACTAGTTACGAAATAGTTATTTAGGTTTCCAATAATAACAACTTTGTGTCATATTGAAATAAATATAATTTAAAAGCTATCGTTACTTAATCCAAACATATCTTTAATCACAACAATGCTTCTAGCTACTAGTTGAAAATAAGTTTATTTGACTTCAATAGCAACCCATAACTAGTTTTGATACCACTTAACCCAACTGTGTTGCGACAAGAGCACGAACATGTTTTTATGTTATGCTGGTTAAAACAAGCTGACAGCAGTGTTTCTTTATAACGTAAATATTGAACTAACTATCATTTGTAAGTTATTGTTACTTGATTCTGACATATCTTTAATCACAGCTATGCCTTTAGCTACTAGTTGAAAAAAGGTTTATTTTTCGTTGCGAAACCATTATAAATACGTAAGCGTATATGTAAATCGGTACTGTGAATTGATGTAGTAATGACTTAGATATTATAAGATTATAACATATAATTTCTTCATTGATTCAGATAGTTATCGGTAGGTTTTTCCAACGTTATGATAACGAAAATGCAAACAAAACAACCTTTGTTGGCTTGAATATGGCGAACACAATATGGAGTCTCAAGAAGTGTATGAAACATAAATAAAACTAGGATATTACTTTTTTCAAAACTACTTTTTGCCGACACTAGTGAAAGGCAGAATAGTCATTTTTGTTCTAAGCACTGTCATAAACACGAAGAAAATAATATAGGGATTGAACATCGATTGTGATAATTCTATAATTCTCATGATATATGAATTTAACATGATTTATAATGTCGACTAAGTTTCAACTAGTTTACTTGAAAACAAGTTATTTTCAAGTTATGAAAAGATAAGTTATTTCAGTATGGGATTACAACGTAACGACAACTTATTTTTAGCCGACTTAACAACTAGTAGAAACTGCGCTTTTTGCCTGTCTCATATAGAAAGTGCAATCACTTGAAAAACCGAAATTTGTGTCATATACCAATGTCTGTGTGTGTGTGTGTGTGTGTGTGTGTGTGTGTGTGTGTGTGTGTGTGTGTGTGTGTGTGTGTGTGTGTGTGTGTGTGTGTGTGTGTGTGTGTGTGTGTGTGTGTGTGTGTGTGTGTGTGTGTGTGTGTGTGTGTATGTGTGTGTATGGGTGTGTATGTGTGTGTATGTGTGTGTGTCAAATAATCTCACTAGATTTTCTCGAAGATGGCTGAACCGATTTTGACAAACTTAGATTCAAATAAAAGGTCTCGTGGTCCCATACGGAATTCCTGAATTTCATCTGGATCCGACTTCCGGCTCCGGAGTCATATGGTAAAGTGTGTTCAATATTGTACACCGTCACTTAAACCGGCGAAACAAAAAACGTAAAAAGTTTCCTAAACTGGTCTCAAAACTACACAAATCGATAGTCATTATCAGTAGGCAACTAAACAAATCGATTCCGGCTATCCTGGTTTCCGGTATCCGGTTCCGGAAGTACCGGAAATAGTGGTCATATATACCAAAATGGATCTCACTCACTTTTCTCAGCGATGGTTTGACCGATTTCCACAAACTTAGATTTAAATGAAAGGTCTTCCGGTCCCGAACAGAATTCCTGAATTTCATCTGGATTCGACTCCCGGTTCCGGAGTAAGAGGATAAAGTGTGTTCAATATTGTATACCGTCACTTAAACTGGCGGAACAAAACAGTAAAAAATGTTATAAACTGGACTCTAAACCGTTATTCCCAATCTTAGGGTTAATTGAAAGGTCTTATGGTCCTATCAAAAATTACTGCATATTTTCGGATGCGACAAACATTTAAATCGTAATTTAGAGTGCGTACTAGTAGAGTTTGTATGTCATGTTAGTTCGTGGCCGTACGAACCGACTTTGATTATACCAGTTTTCGGGTTTCGGTGCCGAAAGTGCATGTAATAGTTAACCCACTTCATTTTCTTAAGGATGACCTACGCAATCAAAGCACTGTTTTATTCTGTATGTTATACTAGTTAATGCACAAACAATCTTTTGGTTTCTTTCAAAAATCGAAGAGAAAATTTTTGAATAGAATACCACAATATTATACATGAGAAAGGCATCATTACACCACTAGGTGGATTAAAACAGGTTTTTAATCATGCAAGTGGTTAGATGTTAGTAACAATCATTCAAATATCTGGTTGCAAACTAGTCACAAACAAGCTAGCGTAACAAAAATTGTTACTTGGGATCTGCTACCTCTGTAACTCACTTTTGCAGTGAGCGTTGCGCGTCCTCAAAATCATGTTACTTAACGATACTTCAACTGATTTACACGTTTAAACAAGGAATCTCTTCGTAATGATTCGCACTTTTATAATATTTTACCATGTATAGGTTACTGATTTTTTTTCGTTTTTCAAATATGTGTTCAATTTTTGAGTATTTTCCGGACTTTCCCTTGAGCGAAAAATAGGTATAAAGCGAGAAGACTAGTGTTTGATGGACAGAGAAGATGATTGGATGCATGGTATCGGTCGGGTTACGGCCAGGATGTAGACCATGTTCGATGTACGTTCTACCATGTCTGACTGGTGTTTTAGAGTGTCTGTAACAAGATTCAGAGTGGCGAAATGGTAGCGCGTATGCACGGAATGCGTAAGAACGCAGGTTCGAATCCTTGACTTCTCCAATATATGCTTTAGAGGTTCAAATTTCATAGAATGTACGTGTGTGTAGATTTCTGTACTACTATTCACTGCACTGGTATCGCACATTTTGACGTTGGACTTCGTCTTTGTTTACTATACATAAGTGCGAATTCAAAATACATAAATAAAACTGCGCAAACAGTGGTCAGGTCGCATCGAATAGATAAAACTATATATTTGAGATAGTTGGTGGTTGAAATTTCAATTAATATATACAATGTATAATTTTCCCTGTTTACTCTTAACAGAAACTAGCTTCTCTTAACAGAAACTATAATGTCGTATACACAAGATCTCTTTGCACTTCGAATAGCGTGGACGCTACTATAAAAACTGCACCTCTTCACACAATTAAAATAAGTATAGAGCCGACTTGCACTCTGTGCTGTTTGTTAACGTCCTGGAAAAGGATTCTGGTGCTCATCAGTAAAATAGTGTTCTGTAGATTTTTATGCGCCATTCGCTTTGCATGAGTGGCAATGATTTTTGTCGAGTTCTGCTGATTTTTCGCATTAGAGGTGCTGAACAAGTATGATCATTGAGTGCAGGAAGATTCTGATCTGGGATGACATTATGCATCCAAGTCGAAGTTTTCGTCAAAAAAAAATCACCGAACAACGGAATCAAATCGTCGTGTGTAGATAACAAATGATTAAAATTCATTAGGGTTTTGTAATTAATGCAGCAATGACTAACTGCTTCATGACAGCTATAATCAATTCCTCTTTTGACAAGAAATGTAATAGTTTTCAAGTCGGGTTTGAAGCTTTCATAAAACTTTTTGCATGGATTTAAAACTTAGCAAAATTCAAGCCTCACCATTGGATTTTAATTGAACTGCAATCCACCAAAAATAGAATAATTTGAGGCAGAATTAAACAGTGTTTGCATTCTCAACATTGCTTTCTAGCATTTCATTCAATTCTTCCACAAAATTAGTTTTGTGTCACTATCTTTACGTTTCGTCTTAGATTTGTGTTAATGTGTATGTTCAATGAATAGCAATTTCACTTATAGCCAATTTAATGGGTTTCATGTATGTTTATGATAAATGTGTTGTGGTCTATAGAATTTATTACTTTTTACTAGTTTGCCTTAAGAAACATTTCATGGCTGCCTTTTTGATATTCTAACGCAGCATTTATTGACATAAAATAAATTTAAAAATGCGAAAAGGATTTTTTTTAATTCCATTCGATTTTAGTGTAAATGACACAAGGAAGGTTTCTTAGAGCAAGTCGAACAAATCTTTTCTGCACGCGTTTAATTCGTATACTTCAAGCTGATACGGACTCCAAACTATGTTAGCATTTTCAATTATAGGCCGAACTAGCGAGTAATATAACGGATCTTTCAAATCCCGTCCGATTTTAGCAATAAAACCTAATTGTCGAGTCGCTTTTGTGATTAGTGCAGAACGATGCATATTAAAAGTAAGTTTAGAATCCAACAAAACACCAAGGTCATTAACACGATCAACTCTTTGAAGCGTTTGTCCGGCAATTTTATAGTCGAAATCTAATGGATACAATATTCGGTGGAATGTTATGACCTGACATTTTGCAATGCTAATGATAAGTCAGTTCCTTCGACACCAGGTAACGAATTCATCCGGAAGCTTTTGAAGACGGACGCAGTCGTCAATAGAGCGTATCTCAATGTATAGTTTCAAATCGTCGGGGTAGACTAATTTGCAGCCTCCACTGAGCAACAAAATAGCGTCATTAAAAAACAGCGAGAACAGAAGTGGACCCATGTTGCTGCCTTGAGGTATACCAGATATGTTCGTGAACGAAGATGACACACAGGAATCTAACTTGACTCGTAAGATTCTACCACTTAAGTAAGAGCATATCCAGTCAATGAACTTATGTGTTGCACCGAGACGCTATATCTTTTATAGAAGAATTCGGTGATCAATTCGGTCGAACGCTGCTTTCAGATCAGTGTATACGGCATCAGTTTGTACTTTTTCCGCGAAATACATGTCGAGGTAAAATCCAGAAGATTAGTGCTGACCGAGCGCCCGGGCATAAAACCGTGTTGATCAGTGGAGATGTATTTTTTGTGTACGAGAGAACAGCTCAATACTCACTATTATTTCGAAGAGATTTGAAGCAGCCGACAAATTTGTTATACTACGGTAGTTCCTTACATTATTACGAGCACCGGTTTTGTACACAGGAAACATATAAGACTGCTTCCAAATCAATGGAAAAATTTCTTGCTCAAATGATTTGTTAAATATCACGCAAAGAGGCTCGGCTAAAACAGTTGCACAATGAATGTAGACTGCAGCGGGTATGCCATCTGGCTCCGCCGAGAATGATCGTTTCAATTTCTTTGCCGCTGCAACCACCATATCTGGAGTGATATTAAAAGTATCAATGTGTACTAAGTTCTCAGGAACATCCAACGCTGCAACCTTAGCTTCGATGTCAGAGGCAGTATTTCCAGCAAATACCGAAGCGAAGAACTTTGCAAACAAGTCGCAAGACTCTAATGTTGATCTGGATGCAACACCATCGTAACAAACAAATGACGGAACTGATCTAGATTTGCGTTTGGAATTCACGAGATTAGAGAAATATTTGGGTTCTCAGTTTCGATTCAAGAGTTTAACAATATTTATTTTGAAAATCTTTTTGCACTCAACAAAAGTAAACAAACCCAAACTTAACGAAAGTCATCCGAGGACTTTGCACTTTGTTATTTTGGTAGATCTTACGGTCTGAGCTACAGATAGTTTTTGGATGGCGTAGTTCATTCGCAATAGGTCTATAAATTACATGTTACATGGGCCGAGGACGAAAAATTCATCAACGCAGGTACTAGTTGTGCTGGTAGATCTTACAACCTGAGCTCCAGGTAGTGTTTGAGTGACCTAGAACATCTACAATAAACCTCTTAATTTTATGTATTTTATGAGCATAGACCATGATCAATAAGTTCATTATTACAGTTTGTTATACTGGTAGAGTTTAAAGCCTGAACTCCAGGTAGTTTTTGGATGACCTAAAATATGCACAATAAGCAAATGATTTGCATGTGGTATCACGAACATAAACCGAGTAAAAGGATCTTGAAAGTTCACTTGGTTACGTTGGTAGATCTTAAGGCCTATACTCCAAGTAGTTTTTGGATGAACAAGCACTACCTTATAACTCATCACAATGATCCAAATAATTGAATCTGATACCACGAGTATACGCCACGGAAAAAACCCGCTCATGTCATCGGTTCCGTTGGTAGACCTCAAGTCCTATACAGTTCTAAACTTCATTCAATTCAATTGAAACCGAATGTGAAACACACTGACGATCTCTCTACTGCAGTAAACTTCACTCTCTGACACACACAATGTTTGCTGACGGCCCGAACGGGCCGCATTCAGTTCATCACTCGTTTCTCTTCAATCGACTCTCAGTTTAATTACCGTCAGTTGATCTCTTGAAGTAACAAAATATCTCTTTCAATAGTGTGAACGCGGCCTTCAAATGAGATTCATGTAAACATTCGAATTGGTTCAAGATAATAGATGAAAGACAAACCAGATAGTTGAAATATCAATCACAGAATAAACATAAATTAATTGTTTCCTCCTTCAGTTTTCATTTTTTGTACTTTAATCCATTTATAATTCTATTCGTTCGAACTTGCTTACTATCAAGAGCGAAGACAATGAAGCAGCTATACTACTTGGTACTCGAAACTGAGCAAGCAAAACTTCAAATGACTAGGTACGATTATTCAACTGACGATGAATTCTGGGAGCTTCACTTGAAAATGGCAGCAAAAGTCAAATGAATTAGTAGGGATATGCTGACGGTCAGCGGCCATAAATTTCATTTTCATCTTATATTATTCGATTGAAAATGAAATTTTACCGCACTGGTCCTATATTCCAAGGAGGTTTTGGATGGACGAGAACTACCACAGACATCGCCACAGTATGTCAATATAGTACTATGAGAACATACCGCTCGCACCAGTCATGCGTTCATAGACTGATTTCTTTTTCCAGAGAATTTTTGGATGCCCCCGATCTTAACCAGATTATGTGAAACCAAACAATTCCGTAATGTACATTTCATAAAACTGAAGTCCAATTTTTTGTATACTAGGAATCGGCTGTGGAGTTTATTTTAACAGCAAGGTCTACATCCACAAAAGAAATGTGATAAACATTTGGCTTGGTTAGCTAATAACATCATCCAAGCAAGAGCCTACCTCTTCCGATATTTCTAGTTTCTAATGGCAAATGTGTCCAAACCAATAACTTCGATTTGAGTAATTCAATATGATTGTACGTCCGTTATAAAGCAATGTATTTCCGGTAAAATAAACAATAATATTTGGACAGATATAAGAGAAAATAAATATTTATATCTACACTGATATTAAAGTATCATTGTAAAGATTTAAATACTTCTATTGTGCGATCGATACAATTTTCCTCTGAAGTTACAGAACGCGTTTTTTTTCTCAAATCGTTATCAGGACGCTAGTATTTTGATACATATCAAATTTTATCTTTTGTCGAGTCATCCAACAGACGATCGTTATTTATCTTTGCTGTTAATTTTAGTTTATGACTGATGTCGTTTTTACACCTGGCAAATGGTGTCAGTAACCGCTGATCAACGACTCTACCGCCACCGGTACAGATGCTAACAGGGTACGCCACAATTAAAAATATCATCAATCCAACGAGGGAATAATACATAAAACTAATTCGGAAAATGTAAGGCAAATTTTCGCTTGCTGATGGTATGTTATCTGTTGCTGTGGAATTGTATAAATTGAAAAGTATTTCCTCAGAGCATCCATCTTTACGTAGTGGAAGAAAATCGTACTGCAGCTTCCCGAGGGACGAGATCCACAGGGTGATCATACAAGAGATGGAAATCACTACACCCGAAACAACTCCTTTCGTGTTGGCCCTGGTTGATACCATTCCAAGGGTGAACATTCCCATCACTGAACCGGAAATGACACCGGTACATGAAACAACAATCTGGATGACAGATCCCATTTTTTCTACGACGAAAACCAAAACAATCACTATTATTCCAAGTACAACCACAATCATTTTCATTATGGTACTGGACGTTCGTTCCGACGCATTGCGCACACATGAACGGATGAAATCCTCGTAGATAGTCCCAGCTAGTGTGTTGAGACAGGAGGACATCGTGGACAAAGCGGCTGAGAAGACTCCGACTATGAACATGCCAGGCAATCCAGTAATTTTACCGCCTGCATCCATGATATAAAACGGAACCACTTGATCTAGTTTTTCAACTTGTTTGGTCGTCACTGGATCACATGTCTCGTACTTGGCGTACATCAGCAATCCGATGAAACAGGCCAACGAATTGATGGCGATCAGTCCGAAAATGTATATCTTGAGTGAGTTTTTAGCCGCTTTACGTGTTGGAACTGCCAGAAAGCGTTGAATGCAGGCCTGATTGATTCCGAATACAGCAATCCAGTTTGTGGTTAAACCAAATATAACGCACCAGAAAGAAATCCGTTGCGTTGGATCCGGATTCATTCTAAAAAGGAGGAGATTTTATAAACATTCGAGTTTCTGTAGAATGGCGTTAGTGAGTATTGACTTACCCAAAAAATATCAGTCGTCCACCACGCTCTGCTCGTCGCCAAACCTCGGCAAAACTACCAACGTCGATTACTCCCAAAATAATGACTGCAAAAATTGACGCCATCATCAGAATGAACTGCACTGTGTCGGTCCAAACTACAGCCCTAAGTCCACCAACGGTGGTGTAGAAAATGCAAACTACGCACAAAACTGGTGTAACCATATGAAGATTGATTCCGGAAACCTGACTAAAGGCTAGGGCTGGAACGTAGATTACCACCGGAACGAGAAAAAGCGACGACAGGGCAAACACAAAACTAGCCGTTAGTCTAACAACTCGATCAAAGCGTATTTCCAAGTATGAAAAACAGGACGTTAGCTGCATATCCTGGAAAACCGGAAGGTAAACGAAGTGCATTGCGAATCCTACCTGTAATATGAACATTATTAATTTAAATTCTTTGTTTCGCGAAAGCTCATCATACTATCAGGCCGGAAATGACAAACATCCATATTTGAGTGCCATACGCGTAAATATCCGTTGGTACACCTAACAGAGTGATTCCGGATACAGACCTCAAAGTAGAAAAAAAAACAGTAGTCGATAATAAAAAGTGACAGAAGAATGACTACCGGGACGAACACAGATTTCAGCTACGTGTTAGTGAACTATCTAAATAGAAAACTATTGTAATCATCCTATTTGAAAGGATCAAGAATAGTAAGTAAGATCGCTGAGAGTGACAAAAACTCGACCAAACTTTTGAAGGCTGAATAGATGTAGGCAATCGACAAAGCGTATTTATCTCTATCCGCAAAATTTGCTCGATGATGGCTCAATCGATTCAGACAATCTACTTTCGAATGCTACGTACGATGTGGCTACGTGTGAAACAACTATGACAAATAGTTTCGGTTCCAAAAATAAAGGGTGATTTTTTTGTTGGTATCTTTTTTGCAACACTGTTTTTGACAGATCACGCGTGCATCGTGTCTTGTGTCATTGTCTAACTTGTTCAGTTTGGTCTAAAGTTTAATCATGAATCGACCAACGAACAAGCAACGCTGGATTTCACAATCAAAATTCATGCTCGGTTACGAGAGTGTTTATCGCAAAATTGTGTTCAACGACGAAGTTCATTTCTGGTTGAATAGATATGTCAACAAGCAAAATTGTCGCATCTGGAGTGAAGATCAGCCAAAAGCATTGCAAGAGCTACCAATGCATCCCAAAAAAGTCACAGTTTTGTGTGTGGATTATGGGCTGGTGACCTCATCGGGCTGTACTTCTTCCAAGGAGACGATGGGCGGAACGTTACTGTGTATGGCGAGCGCTACCGTTTAATGATTTTTTTTGCCTAACATGGAAGAATTGGACATGCCTTATATATGGTTTCAATAAGACGGTGCCACATCCCACATGGCATGCGAAACAATGATCAAATTGAGGGCCGCCTTTGGTGAACAGTTTATCTCAAGATAAAATAAAAATGTTCCATTGTTGACGATTCCTAGCCCCCCACATAGGGTTAGAAATGTTTTTCTGTTTTTCTTCGAAGATGAAAAGAGAAAGACATTTTCACACAACTATTTGGATTAGAAAGTGGTCATTATCATTATTTGAACATACGTTTACTTTCATAATCACGATCCTTTACAAATCCAAATTACTTGCAATTGACGAACTTTATAGAGACCTATGGGATTACCGTATGCGCGATAATCACCCTCATTCTTGTTTACGGCCGTATGCGATACGTTCGAAAGTATGTCAAATTCGTATTACCGTACTTTAAACTATCAGTTCTGGTACAGACTTAAGTTAAAATGAAAAATAATAATTTGTTATTTTGCTACCTTTTTCGCTGATTCCTGTGCAAAGGAGGGTCGGTAGCACAGGTAGATTTTTTTAGAAAAATTACAAACATCAAAGAAGTGACGAATGCTACATATTAAATAAATATCGTATTCGGGGCCAATTTTATTCAAGTCGGTAAATAATATACATATTTATTACATTGGTAAAATCATGCATTCAATATAAAATGAAGCATGTTTACCCATGGCGTGTTTTCCATGAAGTACCTAATAGATATAATTTGATGCATAAAAACTTGGAACCGCGCATAACATACTTAAAATAATCTGCGAACTGCACAAAATTCGAGGGTGTAAAATTTATTGTGATTCTTTGAAAAACAGCTGAGCTATGACAGCTCAAAGTTACGTTCCAACTTTTTTTGAGGTTTGGTGCTTCGCGTAACTTTTTGAGGCTTGGTATTAGGAGTGTTAAAGCGCATTTTTACCTTTTTTTATAAATATAAAAATAGGTATAGAATTCGCTCAAACTTTAGAAAATTTTTCCGAGGCCCGGAGGGTCGAGTGTCATATACCAATCGATTCAGCTCGACGAACTAAACAAATGTCCGTGTGTGTGTGTGTGTGTCTGTATGTGTGTTGTCAACTAAGAGGTCGAGATCTCAGAGATGGCTGGACCGATTTTGATCAAACTAGTCGCAAATGAAAGGTCTCCCCGTCACCCAAAACGCTATTGAATGGTTTTGAGATCGGATGTTTACTTTTTGAGTTATACGAAGTTTTATGTCAAAATTTTCAGTTTTTTGACAGTATCTGTCACAATTGACCTTGAAAACAGAATATATTTTCGGACTTAGATTCCGCACGGTAATACCTATCTAACAAGCCATAGATTGTTAAAATCCGTCCATTAACGGAGATATCGAAATTTTTGTGTAAGCGACTTTTCCCCCTAATCCAGCAGTAGAAGTTTTGAGCGCTGTCTGGCAAAGAAATGCTTGGGAGCAACATAAAACACGATTTTTATACTGTTACATACATTTGTTTCTCTAAATACCCAAAAGACTGTGTACAGCATGATATTTTGCCTAGGATCGATTTTAGCACGGTTCGTTTTTGGCAACATAATCGTCCGAATATGTCATATGTAAACCAGATGATGGCAGAATTTTCAAGTTGAAAGCAATTCCATAATTATATTGATTTAAACTACTTACAGCAATAAATGCTAGAAGAATATAACAGCCATATACCATTCGAATCAGTTCGTCGAGATCAGCAAATGCGTGTGTGACAAATAATTTCACTCAATTTTTTTCAGAGATGACTCAACCGATTTCTACAAACTCAGATTCATATGAAAAGTCGTATACTCCCAAACAAGGTCCCTGAATTATATTTGGTTCCGACCTCTGGTTTCGGAACTACAGGATGATATGTAAAACGAAAATAAAACTTTGTAATTCATTTTTCTCGTAGATGGCTGAGCCGATCTAAGATTCAAATGAAATCTAAGAATCATCTAAATTCAAATGAAAAGTTTTAAGATTGTATAAAACATCTTGTTGTTTTAGAGTCAGATCCAACTTCCGGTTTCAGAGATACAGGGTGATTAGTATAAAAATGTCTATTTCACATAAATTAATCAGGTTTATCGAGTTAGCAGATTTGGATAGTCGATAACCAAATAAACTCATTTCAATTTTGGTTGTATTGGCACCCAAAAAATTAATTCTCACTACGATTCCTCAAAGATGCCTACATTGATTTAACTATACAGCTACTCAGGTGAATTTGTCTGACATCGGCTACACCGAATTTCGAATTCCGGTTCCAGTATCGTATCGTTTCTCAAAGCTCAATTGTTTTCTCAAAAAAAGCCAAATCGAATTACAGCGATATAGAAGATGACAATCCCGAAAAGCTTTAAAGTTGGACTGCAATTTATTCGTCATATGGCCATACGAATCGGTTTGGGTTATGCTGGTTCCTGAATACTGGCTCTGGAAGTACCTTGAATTACCCTAAACTCTAAAGTGGAAATTACTTCGACATATCATGGAATGTTTAATCGATTGTTACACTTATAGATTCAAATTCGATCCGATTTGCAGTTTCGACATTACAGAGTAATGAGTGATTAAAATCTCAAAATTTAAATTTTTCATGACATTTTAGAATAATGTCATGAAAACTGAAACACCGAAGAATATTCATGCAAAAAACACATGCGGATTGATAAAAAAGGTATCATCTCACTGCTAGGTGGATTGAACACGTTTTTAAATACAAAGTGTCAGTGTGAAAACTAGCATAAAAAAAACTATAGTATTGAGTGAGTGTGATTTAATGATGGGAAAATATAATTGTTGTAGACCTTTTCGTGATAACGGAAATCCTTGTTCGTCTAAGCGTCGTAAAGTAGCAGATGGTCAGCGGCTTAACTCGTTTCAGCATCTTCTCAACAGAGTGATCTAGCGGATGATTTGAGGAATCAAAATGTTGGGGTATTAAAAAAAAAGTCCCGATATAAAACATGAAGTACTGCTGTTCTTCAACGATGATGATATAAGTAAAACTATGCCAGGACAATGAGATTATGTGTCTAATAGTGGACGTAAACCAGCTCAGAAATGGCTTTTGCTTTCAAGTCTTAGAGAAACGTTTTCAACTATTCGAAGAAATTAGTAAACACTAAATTTCATTGAGTACATTTGCGGCGTTCAGACCAAACCATTGTAAACTTCTCAATACTGTCATAATAGTAAACATTATCAAGAATTGTACACAGGAAAATGTTGACTCAAAGCTTCACTGCCTCTAAAAGTATTCTTTTCTAAATGATTTCACAATAATGACAGAATGTGGGTTAAACACATACGCTCTTTTCAAGAATTAGTCTTGAGTGAAAAAAATCTCAGAAACCAGCGAAAATTACTTCATTTGCCATACCGATGACACACGAAAAGTTTTATACGAATCGAAGGGGTCGTGCCAGAATTACCATTTCTGGACAATATGGCGTAGAATTGCTCTATATTACTATTATATTATTATACTAGCGGTTAGTGGGATGAACTGAATTGCTTTTGAAGATAAAAGTCAAAGTCAAAGTCTTGGCATTACATTCCTTTTGTGGAATTTGGCCTTTTTGTTTCAACAGACTTCGCAGCCGATTCTTAGTGTACAGAATCATTGCATGGCTAGTACTATGGATCCTACTGACACTAAGAACCCTTCCAGATCGGGGCTCGAACATACGACAACTGGCTTGTAAGACCAGCGTCCTATGCATTGAACCGCCAACCCGGGACGCTTTTGAAGATAATAAAGTCTCTTTAATTCCACTATATTACTACTACAAAACTATAGAGAACCAGTACGGATAAAAATTCATTGCCGGTACCATGATTAAAAATCATGAAGCATGTCTTCTCGTGAAATTTTATGAGCAAAATGATCGATATCAAGAAAATTTTCATGAGAGATGAGTTACAGTTTATGATATCAATCATTTTTCTCATGAAATCATGCTTTATTATTCATGATTTGAAAAATAAATAGCTGAAATAGCGGTAGACCCATAACTCAATAGTAACTATCGAACAAGCATAAGATTGTTGAATTGTTGTTGAATTAATTTCCGAGAAAAATCTTTGAAAAATGCCCGGACAGACGAGCTGAGTCGAATGGTATACAATACTAGGAATAACAAAGGCTTCGATCAAAAGTCGTTTTTTTAACACTTCTATGTCCTTTCTATAGAGAAAGGCAAAAAAATCGCTTTAAAATAAACATCTTCCCCAATGCTTTTATATCTGCGACATATTTTTACTGAATATTAAAGCCAATTTCAAAGGACCAAATATAATGCTGTGATTATGAACAAAAATGAATCGAATTACAGTATGATATGTGCTGAAATCTAAAATGTTAACAGAAACTTTAACCGATCCGAAGGGACACAAAACCCTTTAATGATAGCTTTATAACGGACAATTTTAAATATTCGTTAGCATGAATCTAGAAACCATAGACTTACGTTGCGATCAGTGAAGCTGCTACGGGAAACTTCGGCATCGATTTACCGCCCAACAGGTACTCTTCCACGTTATCCTGTTTGATCTTCGAGCAGAATCCAAAATAGATACCGATGAAAACGGAAATCGCCAGCAAACTCACGAATATGCCGTAATCGACGTACGTAAAACGAAGAGCCTCATGACTTGCATCCCCTGTTGAGCTCAACGTACTCAATGTTGTAGAGAACATTTCTGTTCCTAAGTTGAAGCCGAGGCTCATGATTGGTAAACTACCCTCTGAAAAAGGTGACGAGAGACTAACCGACATCAAACTTGATTGACAAAAATCTACCGTCTCATTTATATTGACAGAACCAGATGTGATAAGAATGCCAGAATAGTGGGCTTATAAAACATTTGTTTGATATTTGATAATAATTTTACATGGGTTTCGGATAAATTGTTCGAATCACCTGTCATCATTCTAATGTATATGGTATATTGTTCCACTCTCAGCTGTATCTTAATGTTTTACATATAGACTCCAAAATGCTTGACTCTAGATTAACAACAATAGATTCGATATAAAGGATACATTTTTAAATCTTATTAGTGTTACTTTTTACATGTCTCGATACAGTTCTCTTCTAATCTAATAAGTCTCATGAGAAAGTAGTTCATTCTAAAATTGTATTAAATGTGTTTTCTTTTTGAAACAGATTGCACAGAAATGTTTTCCCATCCAAAATCTCTACACAGCCTTTAAAACCAAGAATTGACGAAAACGTACGGATCACGTATTCTAGCCTTTTGCAATACCATCCCGATCCTCCTTACAAGCCTTGCTTCTTCTGCACAGTTGCAGCACAATTTCACCTGATTTGATACTTTTGAACAGTTTTACCGCTTCCAGATGCGTCAAATCATGGCAAACCTGCCCGTTGACCGCAAGAACTTCATCTCCTGCCTTCAGGCGACCGTCTTCTGCTGCCTGTCCGGTCGATAAAATGCTTTTGATGAAAATGCCTAACGCACCACGCGGACTGTCTCTACCGCCAACAATTGTGAATCCTAGGGATTTTTTCCCCGGTCCCTTTTCGAATGTAACGGTGTGGAATGAACAGAGCGAACTTTTCGGTCGCCTCGGAAGAGTACAAAAATTGGTCATATTTTTGTCCATCTCCAGAGAGCCCGTTCCGCTGCTCGTTTCGGCATCGTCGGACGCACCACTCAGTTCCAGTTTTTCGTCGTCGCACAGGTTCATCGTGCTTTTGGTCACCTGATCTACATTGAATACGGGCGATTGTTTGCCGACAAGCGATCGTCTGATGAGCTTCGAACTGTTAGGTCCTCCGTTGGTAGCTCCGTTTTTGGTGAATGAACGCCGTTTGACACAGCTATCCAGCGAAGGTGGCTGGGAATCTACATCGATGCTAGGCATATCGCACGGAACGGGAGATTCAGTTCGTTTGCCTGGCACCGTTAGTGTCTTCTGGCGGCGCGGTGTCCCAAGGGTGTTAAACTTGCTGCCATCAATTCTGAAAGTAAGAAGAGAGATCAAATTATGATGAGTTGTTCTGACTTCAGAAGCGGTAAGTGTTCATTATCCTTAGTATGAAAAATTGATACAATTCCGATTCGAAGTAAGTCACAGAATGCACTCATTTACGGTTTGAAATTTATAACCCTCATAATCCTTAATACCGGAACATGTCAGATTCTGATAAAATTTAACCCCTTACCTATTAGACTATAAAACCTATCATTTTGTGAAAATCGGTTCAGTTCTCTACGAGAAATCGAATAAAGAACTATATTTTTGGAGTTTTTGATTTCATTTTCCTAATGCTAATGGAACCTTAAACCGCGGTATAGCTAGAGTGATTTTATTTTGTCACTCACTAACAAGATCTTTAAAATACTTCTCTTTCACACTTGAAGAAAACAAAAAAATGTGTGGACATCAACTACCATAACCCAAAATTATTTTTCATAAATATGTTAATTTCTTGAGGCATTGTTTTTCTTACCGTAGCATACACCATATACGTACAGTAACAAGTGTTTTTTTAGGAGGTTTGTTTTTCAATAGGAATTACTCTATTGCTGAAAGTTGTTTTGACAGTGTAAAGTGACGTATACACTCAGTAGTGATTTCATGAATAGGTTAACTCTAGCACAACGCTTTCAAATCATGGAAATTTATTTTCAAAATCAGTGCTCAAATAATGACTTAGGAGTTATCCTGGATTCAAAAATGAACTCTTCGAACTCATACTTTTCTCCGTCTTCCTTCCGCTAGAACCAATTACGGTCACAACGAGCCTTTCGTTAGTATGTGCCGTCTATTTAATCATTGCTCAAATGCTTTCGATTTTCACTTAACTCATAACAGAATAAAAAATTTGTTTCTAAGATTTTTGTCTCACTAGCTATTAGTATTGTATTAGTATTAGTATTAGTATTAGAGATAAGAATGGTGCTGTGTGTAGTAGTAACCAATGTAATTTAAAGAAATGTATCATTTGGATAATTATAATCTGTTGTTACAAAAGATGAGAGGTTTTATGCCTGCTGGAGAGAGAGCTAAAATTTGATGATGCTCAGCTCCAGTGGGCTTTTCCCTGCTCCAAATAAACAAATAAACAAATTAAAACTGTTCATAGCGCAAAATTCTCTTCAGTGATGAGGCGCATTTTTGGTTGAATAGATACGTCAACAAGCAAAACTGTCGTATTTGGAGCGAAGATAATCCACACGTCGTTCAAGAATTACCGATGCTTCCCGATATATGTACAATCGCCCGTATTTAATATGGTGCGGTCTATGAGCTGGTGGAATCATCGGTCCTAATTTCTTTAATAACTACAAGGATCAGCCCCATGAGGTTGTTCGAGCCATTGATGTGGAACAAGGCAACCAAACTTTCTAATGATCTACAATCAAATAGTTCAATAAATCGTCACACTTTTGAATCCGCGATTGCACGAGAGTATTCCTAGATTGATCTTGATTAGGAACCAACACCGAACATTGTTTGTTTTATAGCCGACGAAATTACACCAATATCCCAAATGTATGCAATTATATTTATGTACATACTTGCGTTACGGATTTTGATATAAAAGCTTCTCTTCGCCAAACTTGTGTTCAAGTTTTGTATGCAAGCAGTTATTTTTATAGCGTTAAGTTTCTCTACCATTCTGCGATTTCGGTTAAAGCGATAAACTTTTTGTCATTATCAATCGAGTTTATCTTATATAAATTAGAAATTAATCTTAAGCACTCAAAATTTACCCTGGGGTAGTTGTCAATTTCTCAGGCGAAACGACATAACATGGAATTTCATCCGAGCTTGCATGACACAAGATCAGAGCACACCAATTAAAGCTACAAATCGTTTTATGGCACTTTTTGTCTTGCTGTCTAGCAACAACCAACCTCTAGAATGCTACGCGTAGGACTGAAACGTTAGCTATATCGCTTACTCCTTCAAAACCGTCGTCTATGGTAGGGAAATCCGATATGCCGGAGATTTTTAGCAGCCAAATAGGACACTGCTCGCTACTAATCAAACTTTCAATCATTTTTAATTGAAAATACGTGGCTTAATACATTCAAATCGAATCTTAGAAATATTTCCAATCAAATAATGAAATAAAATTATTAATTGATACAAAATATACTGAGCTGTAAGTGTTTAAAACCTGACCACATTTCTACGTGTATTTTTCCTTGAGTTTCTGATTTGCACCCCTATATAGAAAATAAAGATGTATAGATTTGGTTTCAACAGGATGGTGCCACTTGTCACACTGCGGCCGAACAATCGACTTATTGAAAAAAACATATCAACGACAAAATTATTTCCAGAAATGGACCGGCGAATTGTCCTCCACATTCGTGTGATTCGACGCCACTCGATTATTTTTGTAGGGATACGTGAAGTTATTGGTTTATGTGGATAAACCAGCAACGGTTGATGTTTTGGAAACCAATATTCAATGTGTCATTGCAGAAATACGCCCTCAAATGCTTGAAAAGTGGTCGAAAATTGAACCTCCAGTATGACCTTTATGAAAAATAGTCGTGACGGCCGTATGCACCAAATCATATTTAAATGTTGAATGCCAGGAAAATATATACCAAATAAAAAAAAAATTGGTAATTTCATAATTTGGCATGTGTTTTATTTAAATTTCGAATCAGAAAGCTCTTAATAAACATCCTTTAGAAGAAAGGTTTTTATGAGCCAAATTAATTTTTTAATAATCTGTAAAATTATATTCTAGTGTTTATTAAAAACTATATCTAATTTTTATCAAAAACTTGAAGTTTTAGATATGTTGGTAAATTGGTTGTAACTTCTTTATTTTTCAACTCATACTCATGGTTCTTTTGGGACACATTATTTTTGTACAATTTACAGTTTCCGAGTTACCACGATTTGAATCTGATCTCAGTGGCTCAAAACTGCAATTTCATGCCTTCAGAAGAAGATGAAATAAAGTTTGTTGAACCTATTTAGCTTTTATTATGTTCATTTTATGTATGTTTAAGACAATATTTAAATAGGTAAAGTTTATAAATCTCATATACTTCATACATACATTCGTTCATAGATTTCTAGGAAACTATCGTACACAAACCATTTCTTCAAAATTTGTATGTAAAATAAACGTACTTTCAAACTACAGTGGTTTGATCTGCTACTTTTTTCAACTTTGTAATATAATTAAGTTCAAAATATGAACATTTTTTATATAAAACTATCCATGACTATATGAAAAATTGTCATAGAGCATTGAAATTCTCTAAAGTTTTACGTATTTTTACAAAATCTAATCAAACCATATTTCTAGAATCAATGCGAAAAAAATTCAAATGAAAAAACTGTTTTTTAAAACCTTTTATTAATATTACCGATTAATGAGTTAACGGTTATACCTAGCGAAATGTTTTTTTTTTCAGCAAAGTTACCAGAAATCGCGATGGCTACAATATTGTTGAAGACGGAAACTCTCTATCTGCCTCAAGTAAAAAGTTAATTTTTCTTTTTGTCTGTATACACGTTCTGGAACATGGTCGTTTATTTCCCTGAAACCGTGTCAATAATCTCTACAACTTTGCAGAAGACACTAACAAGGAAAAGTTTATGATAAGGGCACCAAATAATTAAAGGAATGAAATTGCAGTTGTGAACCACTGTGCATCCGTGCAAAAGAAATGGTTTGCCATTATGAAAACGTGTGCCTATTTTCATTTTAATTTAAAAATTTATTCCGATCCTGATTTTACCACGTTTTCTGTTGTTAATTTCTGGGATTCCCCTCCTAACCTTTTCACGTTATTTTGAATCAGCAAATAGATTACTCAGTTAAATCGTTGGTCACCTAAACAATCAGCTGGCTACTTGTAAATATTGTAAAAAAAACTGTTCGTTATGGTGTGCCAATATTTTGAGAAATTGGACAAAACGAACAATCAAGACAAAAATTAATCCTTGAATCCTTTCGTGACTTTTTCTATACGTACATTTGTACCCCAGAATTGAGATTTATCTAAAATTAATCAGTTTAAATATATTTTCAAATAAACGGTACTATTCCAAGTCAGAAACTATTATATTATGAAATATATTTTTTTGTGAAACTAGACTCCAAATTACGTCTAAGCTCCCTTTTTGCCTTCATTTTGCTATAACCTAAGCTAGCCTTTCACAAGCGAATTTGAAAATTTATGTGGCATTGTGGAGGTTTTAGAATGATTTTGATTTTGATAAATGATAAATGTTTTCTTAACCATTAGAAAAGAGTATTAATGCTATGTGGTTGTGAGCACCAAGTGCAAGAATTATTGACACCATGTATAGGTTGACCTATTGTACATTACATACTTATGCAACAGATAAAAAGGTGAGCTGCAGGTATGACTATTTTGTCGGAAAGTACTTGAAAATTGTGATGAGTTTCATTAAAATCAGCAAGTTTTTGTGAAACTACTCTACTGTAAATTTTTGTGAAACTACTAGTACTGTAAACTTACTACTCAGACCAAGTTTAGTGGCCATGTTTGCCCCACCAATAAGTGGCTATTTCTGCCCCACCGCACAGTGGTTCGAATCAATAAAAACGTGGACATAAATCAGTAGCTGCCAAATCGTTCTTTTAATGCATATAGTTGCTTTAAAGAAATTATTTACAAATATATACCGCGTAATTTGATTCTATCCCTAATTGTTCATGGCCTACTTTGACAAAAAATATAACCATAACTTTTTTTTCTGAAGAGATAGAATAAATTTTTTCTTCGACAAACTTTTAGAACTACTAAAAATAATTTACTTTGTCAAATATACCAAAAGTGTAGGTCGCACCGTTTCGGATATACAAAGCGTTTTTGTGGCAACCCCCTTAAAATCAGTTTTTTATTCATAACTTGTTTCAAGTTATTTTTTTATGCATACTTTGTTTGGAATAATTGAAGAAAATAAAAAATCCCATATTTTTGTTGAAGGTAGTGCATAGGTTTGTTGTTTTCTGGCAAAGTTATACAACATTTTACCTTTTTTTTACCTATGATAAAACCTTACACCGAAGCGAAATATGCAACTTTATGCAGCTGATTTTTACAAAATTTATAGGAATAGATATGCCCAATACTATAAAAAAAATTCTAAGTGGAACTCGATGGAACTTTTTTTTATGCCTTTTACAATACAGACAATTATATTCCTAATACAATTTATTTTATAATAAGAATATCCTGAGAACTATTCGTGTGACTTATTTTCACTATGGCCGTGCTGAAATCATGCATTATCAAGAAACGGAGGGTGTCACGCGTATGCTATTTCTGTAATTCACTTTTGCAGTGAGCGTAGAGATGGGCAATTCGCTCCTGAGCTATTCCAGTGAATCGAATCTTTAAAAAGAGCTGATAGCTCACAGCTCTTTTTAAAAGAACCGCAGCTCATCAGTTCACAGATTTTCACAGATTTCTGAAAATGGTCACAAATTTACACAGATTCTGAAATCGATCACAGATTTTAAAAATTGATCACAGTTTAGCACCAAAAATTACAGGAAATAGTGAGACCTTTACTTTTGCTTACCAAAATGATTCCGATTAGTTATTATTGAAACGGGGAAACGTGCACAGATTTTGCACAGACAGGTTTTGGCTTGATCACAGATTTTTTAAAAAATGACCTCGCATCCCTGCTGGTAAAGTGGAAACAAGCTACAAGCTGAACGGATTTTCGGCTCTTGAAGAGCGAGTTCTAAATGAGAATATATCATCTTAAAAAACGTTTTGCTTCGCCATAACTCAATTTACTTACACGTTTAAAAATGAAATCTCTTCGTAAAGGTTTGTACTTTTGCAATACTTTTTCGTATTTTGATTGGAAAACATTTTTCCATTTTTTTAATATGTGTTGAACTTTTGATAATTTTCTGGATTTTCAATATTTAAGACCCACTTTGAAAAGGCCTAAAAAAATTACATCGAGTTCCACTTAGATTTTTTCAAATATTGTTAACTGTCCAAAAGTAAACAAAATAAAAATCGCAACAATTTGCTTAAGTTGCGCGTGCAAGTATAATCATGTTTATGCGTGTTTACGCGCACTTTGTAGTAGATACTTAGGTAATAGAGGTAGATTCTACATAGATTAATCCAAAAAAATTGTGTTTAAAATAAAGTGAATATATCTCAAAAAAACAAAACTTTTTTACACAATTTATATCTACAGCAAAAATACTTCAAATGTTTTTTTCTTCAAAATGAAATAGAAAAAAAAATTTTGTGAAAAAATATTATTTTTATTCGAAATTGGTGCTACCCCCTTAACAAAAATTAAGGTGCCACTTTCAAAAGAAGCGTAATATAAACTTGTAAAACTTCTTCGAAGACACGTTAGCTCTTAAAAATTAGTGAATGTCAGTACAGACTTTTGACCGTTCTTTTCCAGTTTTGGACCACTGTGCACCGTTTCATTTCGATAACACTTCTAACACAAACAAAAATTATTTTTCCATGAAAACCATTAGTACTATTCGATTTAGTGCATAATAACTGTTATAACGACATGTAAACTCGACGTCACATATTTTCGTTTTACTCTTAAAGACAATCTATAGAACAGAGAATCACACACTCTAACTAATAGTTTTCGTATATGAGATGACTACTATTCTTATTGCTATTCTATTAGAGGGTTTGCTCTAAGAAATTTGTTACATTTTATGTTATGCTTCCATGACTCGTTCTGGATAATATTTTCCGACAAGGTGAATTTTGTAAATTTTTTCAAGAGAATTTTATGGCATTCAATCAGCTAACCCTAGTGCAAATAGGATCAACATTTAAAAACTAATGGTATCGCCTTCCCAGATTTATTCCATTTGAATTTATTCCATTTTTCCGGTTCATTGAACAACCAGATTGCACGTTTAAAACAAACATCGTATATAATGCGCCAGTTGAATACAACAGCCAAGATGTTTGTTTTCGTTCTGTTCAATGTTCGAACGTAGAGTTAAGAGCATTCGAATGAACCGTATCATCACAGAAAAATAAACTAAGACCTAAGTCGTCATTCAAATCGCATTCCGATGAAAGCAAAACAACTAACAGGAGCGATAAACCGTGATGTTACGAAAAAAACGAACACAACAAGGAAACACATAGCACACTTACTTGATAGCAATTGAAGCGTAACAGTCTTGATCGGAACTCGCGTCGCTGTGCTGTGGTTCTTCGCTGCCGTACTGTTGATGTGGATGCTTCCCCTCATCCAGATAGGAATCGAGTGAAATCATTCGATTGTCTCTAAACAACCGTCGGTTCACCGGTTGCTGCTGATTGAGCTCCTCTGCTAGCAGATCACTATCATTTGCCTTATTCCTGCAAATGACAAGATCGATGCTGGTGCGACCGCTTCCACGCCGGGTGCAACTGTTCAGCAGATCCTGCACCTGACGCATCGACAACCCACGCAGTCGTTTGCCAAGGATGTTGACGATTTCGTCGTTCGGTTGGATGGTGCCCTCGCTAAAATATAATTTTAGATGGATTATTGTGCATTTTTTTCAGTTTGATTACAATTCACTCACGTGTACACCAACCCTCCCGGTAGCACATGCGCCACCTTGTACCGATTACTGATTTCTCCTTCACCATTTCCCATCTGACTGACAATGATCCCCAAGTTGGCTTCATCATCACTAACATCCAGCTTAATGGTCACCAGCTTGAACTCGGTATTTTCGGTACTGCTGTTCAGCACTTTCGATGGAATGCTAGGTAAAAATACATCCTCTGTTTCCAGAATTGATGACGCACCGGACTCATTGACGAGAATTCCCGAATCACAGTCTTCTGCATCCAAGCGACTGTTCTGAGCTGCAATTACAGTAGATCCGTTGAATTCGTCCTCTGGATGTTGATTGGAAAGTTGTAAGGAATGCTGGTTTTTTTCTAAATTTTTCTGGAAATCTGTTAGTCCTGGAAGGGCACCGTAACTGATACTTCGCCGATTGTTTGCAGCCTTCGAGGGAGACTTTTTCAACGACTTTGAACCGGACTGGAAGTTGCTTTCGTCGATGCTGTTGGTTTTATATGATGAATTGAAATAAATTTTAGAGAATAGTCTCTGCGTTCGATCGGACATTGCTTTGATTTTATTGGTAAAGTTGTCTTTCTTTTTCTGTGGCGTCCTGAATCCGTTGTTGGCTTCAATCGCACTTTTTTCTTCATCTTTCAACGCATTTAATTTTAGTCGGTACATACTCTCGATGGAGGTTTCTCGCATTTGCGCAAATCCGTACGTTTCGTCGTGATCGCCGACGCTTTCAGCCATGTTGGATCCGTCGCTCTTTGGTTCATCGGTTGCGGTTGCTGATAAGTACTGGTCCGTTGTTTTTCGACTGCTGGTACTTTTACTACTAACGTTACTAGTGATAAGGCTTTGGTTTGACTGGCTAACAGCGACAGAGTCGGTCGCTAGCGATGTGCAGTGGTTGGTGCTAACCGACTCTTTTCGTTCTTTGTTCAGTGCACTGCCGTCGGTACCGGACAAGTCTCGTTCGCAATCATCATCTCTTGTCGCGTTGATGAATATTAAATCGTCTACAGATTTGTACAGTTGGCCCTTATGAACGGTTTCGCTAGAATCGAAGTTTATTGTCTGATAACAAGACAGTCTGGTGCTGCCGAGAGGATTTTTTTTCTCCTTTTCGCGATAAACCACGGATCGCTGACCCAACGAAGGACTTTTATCTGCTATCGATGCGCTAATGTTACCGATTGATTTACTCAAATTTCTGATCAAATTTCCATCGGTTGGCGAACTTGCATCCAGGGATCCTTTGTCACGTTGTAAAATACGTCTCGAGACAGGCGTGCTCGCCCCAGCCTGTTGGACTGCCTGGTGCTTGTTCTTGATCCGAATCGGTGATATGTAGCGACCCTTGGGCCTGTCTACTACTCTTCCCTCCTCGATGTTGTAGCAATTTATGGACGACTTCTTGGCCCAGTTGACCGGTGATAAATCTGCAAACGAAGACAAGATAAAGTAAGAAAATTTAAAAATAAAATAACAATTCCGAATATGTCGGTTCCCACCGTAAAAGCTCGTGGGTACACCAGAGAACTTTGACCCTTGCGAAAAATGACGGATGGTGCCTGCTCCGACTGCGGCACTGACCCACACTGTTCAAGAAACTAGAACAACATGAATCAAAATTGTATCAGCGCGCCAGTGTAGCTGCACCGAGCCGAAGGAGGGGAAAACAGTTCTTTTTTTCTTTACGAAACATAAAAAAAGACGACGATGAATCCACGTTTGCTCGCCTCGCATGTACGAGAGGAATCGGACCGATGGCATACGAAATGTAAAAAAAGGCCCCTCCATCGTCGTCACCCGCGGTCATTGAGAAACGGTATCCAACATTTCGCCCAAATTAAACGATCATGCGACGTGTGCAAATGTAGCGATTGGCCGTGAGTTGATTTTCGATAGGGTTCGGTTCATCCAGGGCCTTTTTTTGCGAAATGCAACCCATTATCCATTGTTCGAAGATCATTCAAATCAACAGAGAAAATAAAATCAAATAGGCGAGGAAAATTTTCTAGCCACGGGCAAGGTCTCTTCGATATACACCTTGAGTATAAGTGAGCATTAGTGGTGAGTTTCTCGAAATCACTTTTATTCAGTGGATTTGAATTTGAATCAATCATTATGAATAATAATGCCTATTGAATCTTTGCTTTTATCATGACTGGAATGTAATACTAACAAAGAAATCTGGATGGAATTAATTTTTTCGTGAGTTACAGTTAAACTTCATGAAGTACACAGATATTGATATTTTGTGAATTTACATCAATTTTCATGCACATATTTGGAGCAGGCAATTGAATGGAAAGTTACTCCGCAGTTCTAAGCGTTTTTTGAAATATAGAGTCATTCTTCATTGGAAAATCTATGCAACCCAGTTTGAATTTACATCGATCATAGTTTTAAATCGAATTTTCGATTCAACTTATGTCTATCTCATCATACTATAGATTTACATGTCGTGTAAATTTCTTTTTTTTCTGTGTATATTCAAACGAATCGATCAAAAAGTCCCCGGTCCCTATTTTCCCAATTTCGATTTATTCATCAAAGTATTCTCCTCGATCAGCAACGGCAAATCTCTTTCCAGAAAGTTTCTGTTTTTAATCTGAGAACAAACAATAGTCGCTAGGGGCTAAATCTGATGAAAATGGTGGATACGGTTGCAATTTTATTTTAAATTCATGGAATTTAACCATCGTAACGATCGACTTGTGACACGGTGCATTTAATCAGCTGTGAGAAAACGCAGCACTCACTTTGCAAACATTTTTTAATATTTAAGTGTTAATGTGAAATTAAAGATAACCTTCCTTTCGACATTCTTACGACGTCAGCCATCTCCCGAAACTTAACTTCTTAATTTTATGTAACAATGGAGTAAACTTTTCGTTTGAACGTTTAATTTTAGCATACCAGTCAATTATGGCTGATTTATTGGCAGCATAATGCTAATCAATCCATTTCTTTGTTTGCGCGACATTTTTTCACCAAAATATAGAATTTTATCTACATACAAAAGTAATGTTGTTGAAAGACCAATAACTAACACAATAACGAATCAGATATCATAATATTTTGACACATGACTCCTGAAACAATTGTAGAAGATTTTTTAATTAGTGACGACATCTCTCTGTCAGACTTGAGACTTATTGATCGATGTGTCAAGGCCGTGAATTGCGCAGTTGTGTGATTCTTTGCGGCCAAGATGAAAGTGAATCATGTGGAGATGAAGTTGAGATGCGTAAGAAAATTGACGCCCTAATATGGCCAATCTGGAGCTGTCTTTTTGAAAATGCAAATCTGTAACTCAACCATCTCAAGAATATTAAAAATGGATCGATCACAAGTGAGGAGCAATTCGAAAACCCTGAGTAGCATGTGGAGAGACGGAAAATTACGCTCAGTAGGCCAATGCAAGTGTGATCGTTTTATACCGTTTTCGTTTTTGAACCTACACGCGGGCGACTCTGACTCCGAGTAAAAAGAAAACGTGGTACGCGCCCTAAACAACAACTCATAAACAAACAAAAAAAAACAAACTCGCATGGATGCGTGGTTCGACCCGAGAAAAATTTCAGAGCGAAACTACGCGATTGGAGTCCGATGTAGAGCGACCTCAGGTTGCTAAAACAAACATATCAAGCGTTTTTTGGGCGACTCTGGTTCATCTTTCGGGCTGCTCTGATCAATAAACGAAAACGGTATTAAAAAGATAAAATTGAATAAATTCACAGTACCAAGTGGCAAGCGAAGTGAAATTTTTGTCATAACCCGCAACGCAAATGGAGAAATTAACAAGACAAGTATTTCACAAAAACACATATTTTGTCGTCTTTAACTTTCACTATTTTGGTTGAATTTGGCTTCTGGTCACTACTTCCACGGAACTCCCCTAACTACGTCAAATCGAAACCAATTAGGACATGTTGAAGCAGCTCGCTAAAACGTGATTTAACGCAAATGTGTTATTGTGATGATTTAAATTATTAAACTCAAAACACTTTGCAAAAGATCAGCGGCGTCTCTTCCTCATGTGCTCCTCGTGCACTGCACAACCGGTCAAATTGAAAGAATTAACTGCGTCCCCATCCGCATTCAATTATTTTTTTGATTCTAAATAGAGATGAAATTCGATGAAATCGTGTTGGATTTTATCGAATAAAAAATAATGAACGATTTCGTCTACAGCATAATACGCACAAATTCATTATAAGCTGCTGGCGCCGGGTTGACGGTTCAATGCATCTTACTAACCGGTTGTCGTATGTTCGAGTTCCGACCTGGAAGAATTCTTAGTGTCAGTAGGATCGTAGTACTAGCCATGCATTACAAATACAATCCGATAATGACCGGATCGTTTTGTTAAATACTACTTTCGTTTATTATAATACAATTGACAAAATTTCTTCTCCTCTATTTGCCTTACATTATGACTAAATCTTAAAAATGTGTAAAATATGTGTTCTTGCAGTAAATCTATAATCTGTACAAAAACAATCTTGGTCACAAATTTACCGATCTAGCGGTTTGTTTTTTTTTTATTTTTATTATTCTAATGCAATCGAACAAGTAGGCACAATCTTTACTATAGCAGTAATTTTGGATCAGGGTCATTTCGCCAGAAGCCATTTCGCCGAAAACCGTTTCGCCAAAAGTCATTTCGCCGAATACCATATCGCCAAATGAGCCATTTTGCCGAATGTCATTTCGCCGAAAGCCATTTCACCGATTCCTGCACTTGTCTTAATATTATTATTAGAATTGATTTAAAATAAACATAAATTAATGCTAATACGTTAACACCCGTTTTGTTGACCTACAATTGTACTTCTTCAATAAAGATTGCTTCTTGTACTCTGGAATAAAGATTGATTCATGAACCTCAGAACGGAGTTCCCAAGGAAACTTGTTTACTATTAGCCACTAAGCATCAAAGTAATTGCATAGGTGTATCTACCAAACAAATGTATATGGTATTTTCCAGTTACTAAGTGAAAAAATATCTAATGCGGCTTCGCCACATCGATTTGATTCGTGTGCTGTCCGACCTCGCTACCGCTCGTACCTAACTAAAGCAAAGAAACCTAGCTTTGGGTAGACCCGTCTAACGAGGCAGTTACAGGTTTGTATTGTCAGCAACTTACTCAGAGTCGGCGAAATGACCCGCTCCCATAATTTTTATATTAGTCATTTTTATAATGGGTGATTTATTGCTGGTATCTTTTTGGCACCACTGTTTTTGACAGATAACGCGTGAATCGTGTCTTGTGTCATTGTCAAACTCTTTCAGTTTGGTCTATAATATAATCATAAATCGTCATTTGATTTATATTTTCTCATGAATGGGCGCGACGAAGTTCATTTCTGGTTGAATGGATACGTCAACAAGCAAAATTTCCGCAGCTGGAGTGAAGTCCAGCCAGAAGCATTGCAAGAGCTATCAATGTATCCCAAAAAAATCACTGTTTGGTGTGGATTATATGTCGGTGGCATCATCGGGCCGTACTTCTTCCAAGGCGACGATGGGCGGAACGTTACTGTGAATGGCGGGCGCTACCTTGTGATGATTGACGATTTTTTTGCCAAAAATGGAAGAATTGGACATACTTGACGTGTGGTTTCAACAAGACGGTGCCGCATCGAAAACGGCACGCGAAACAATGATTAAATTGAGAGTCGCATTCAGTGAACAGTTTATCTCACGTTTTGGGCTCACCTAGATTGTATGATTTAACGCCGTTGGACTATTTCTTGGGGGCCACGTCAAGCCGCATGTCTACAAGGATAAACCAGCAACGATTGACGGACTGGAATAAACGTCATACCACATTCACTGTCTGTAACTGCTTGATGAGCTAGCACAAAACATTCTGCCATGCCAAAAAGAGATTTACATGCACGGAAAAGCCAGCGATCGCAAAACAACTAAAATATTAGTTGTTTTTCTGATTTTGATTGGTTAAAATTTGGTACAACTAATCGACTGTTGTTTGAACTAATCTGTCATTTTTAATTTATCATGCTGGCAGCTTAGCAACGACACCCAACAAAGAAACGCATCACAAACAAGTAATGAAACGGTTCAGTGGAGCAATACCAAACACCCTGAGCGAACAATGAAACGTTTGAATGAGATGTCACTCGTGAAATTGAGCAAAGACACAATCCCAGTAAAGTTACTTGTATGCATGGAAGCAATAAAAATGTCTTAGTTGTTTCAACCAATTAGTCAGTTATTTGAACTTAAAACGCCAATTGCAATAAATATTTTTTACTGTTAGCCTCTTCGGGGGGCAGCTAATCGTTCACTGCTTGAACAACGAAATTTTACCTAATTAACTGCTTATATCTTTATCACTAAACTCACAAAGGATATGGAAATGAACCAAAAGATTACAATTCTCAAAAGGGAACTCACCAGAAAAATGGTCACAGGGAATTAGGAAATATTTCCTTCACTTGCAAAATGGCTCGCTGGTAAACCTAATGCTACAAATACACTTTCAAGAAAATACAAATAGTACCACTTCACTTTAGCAGCAAATTCTGAAGCGTTAAGCGGTTTTAATAACATTGACATGAACTGTCCTAGAATACATTACTCTCAGATGAAATTAAAACATTTATACTGTAGGAATATCTATTTAACACATGGAAAACTTGTTTTACAATTAATTGTTATATTCTTCTGCACACTTTCACTTACATAAAACGCCTACTACGTAACTAACATAAATGACGTTCATTTACCATTGAAAATTTTCAATATGAAACGCTTCTAGTGAAATGAAGAGGTTTTTTGTTCTGGCTTTTGCTGTCTTCGTTCTCCGCCAAGCGACAGCATTTGAATGCAACAATTTCGGTTACCTGAATGGTTATGTCAAAATCAACAGATTTGTTAGGTAAATCAACAACATTTTAGTTGAAACAACCAGGGCGTGAAACAACAATTGCAATATTGTAATTTTGTGATCTGCGGGTTCTCCGTGTGTATCATGTATACAAACTACTAGGTGTGGATTAGATGAAAAGGTCAATGTGAATTGTAATTTTTCGATGGTACATATTTCAAATGTACTATTAGTATGTATATGCCTGTGTTAGAGCAGAATTGAGAACCATTCCAATATGCCTTAAAGTGTGCATTTTCAGAACGGAGTTCCCAAGGAAACTTGTTTACTATTAACCACTAAGCATCAAAGCAAATGTATGTGGTATTTTCCGTTTACTAAGTGAAAAAATATCTAATGCGGCTTCGCCACATCGATTAGATTCGTGTGCTGTTCGACCTCGCTACCGCTCGTACCTAACTAAAGCAAAGAAACCTTTGGCTTTGGGTAGACCCGTCAAAGAGGCGGTTGCAGGTTTGTATTGTCAGCAACCAACTCAGAGTCGGCGAAATGACCCGCTCCCATAATTTTTATATTAGGCATTTTTATAATGGGTGATTTATTGCTGGTATCTTTTAGGCACCACTGTTTTTCACAGATAACGCGTGAATCGTGTCTTGTGTCATTGTCAAACTCTTTCAGTTTGGTCTATAGTTTAATCATAAATCGTCATTTGATTAATAATTTACTCATGGCGCTGGTAAAGTTGGAGAAGATCCACTTTTTTTATTGAAAAATTGTGTTCAGCGACGAAGTTCATTTCTGGTTGAATGGATATGTCAACAAGCAAATTTGCCGCAACTGGAGTGAAGTCCAGCCAGAAGCATCGCAAGAGCTATCAATGCATCCCAAAAAAGTCACTGTTTGGTGTGGATTATGGGTCGGTGGCATCATCGGGCCGTATTTCTTCCAAGGCGACGACGGGCGGAACGTTATTGTGAATGGTGAGCGCTACCTTGTGATGATTAACGATTTTTTTTTGCCAAAAATGGAAGAATTGGGCATACTTGACGTGTGGTTTCAATAAGACGGTGCCACATCGAAAACAGCAAGCGGAATAAACGTCATACCACATTCACTGCCTGTAATTGCTTGATGAGCAAGCACAAAATATTCTGCCATGCCATCTAAAAAGAGATTTATAAGTATCATGTATACAAACTACTAGGTGTGGATTAGATGAAAAGGTCAATGTGAATTGTAATTTTTCGAAGGTACATATTTCAAATGTACTATCAGTATGTCTATGCCTGTGTTAGAGCAGAATTGAGTATGCCTCAAAGCTTGCATTCACATCTGTGCTTCTCAGTACTAACCAGAGCTAAAGACGATACACAATGAGTTTTACCTGTTGGTGCTCGTATCCACCGCAGTTTTGGTTTCCAAATAGGTTCAAGAGTGTAATAACTTTTATTCACCGTATTTAAGCCTCTCTTTATAGCCAAACTTCACTGATTTTTCAATATATTTTAGAAAGAATGAGATTTGAAACTCGACAAAATTTCCATGCAAATGATATTTTAATTTTGTCTTGTCGTAAGAAAATGAGTGACGCTAGCATTGATACTCTCTTTTGTTGAAGTGAAAGACAAAAATTTCAAGCTCTAGTACTAACACCGGACAAGTGTGAACACAAGCACCGCAATGTGCGGAAGAATACCACCGAGCTGACCGAAAAAAAATTCACAATCCGTTACGGTTCACAGGATATTAAATAACTCTTATGAGTATCGTTTTTTGAACTGAATTGAGTAATTCAAAACTAATGTGTTAGTTTGAGATTCATCCAAACCTTATCAAATCAGTTCGAATTGATATACATTTTCAGACATAAGGCTAGTTTGAAATCACTTAACAACTAATTGTTTATTGTTTCCCATAATCGAATCTGCGAAGATACCAATAAATATCACATGCAATCCATCTCTTACGGGGTTACGCGCCCTTAGGTTCATCATCTTAAACCCAGACAGGATACTAAACTAAGTGTCGTTTTCAAATTGACTGTTTGTTCGAAGTATTTGCCTGAATGTACGATTAAAACCAGCCCGTTAGCAAGGGTATGGAGCTCTGGTAAGTTTTATCGACCATTCAGTGCGCTCAAAATATAGTAAACAAAACAATCAAAATTTCAAAGACGAAGCCTAATTTTCTTCATCGTAACGAAGAAATTCTGAATGATAATTTGTGAAGGAGCTTGATTTTGTGTGAATCTTTATTGTTCTGATCTTTACGAAAAGATGCTCACCGCAGTAACATGGCCAGAGCATTTAACAATATTGGGATAATTGTATATAATGTCGAATATTGTATATAATTTTTACCCTTATGAGTTTATCACAAGATCATTTGAGTTCTCTTATATTTCAAAATTATATTGAATCCCTTACAAAACACACAGATTTATTCGGAAAAGTGACGAATATGACAAAATTCCAATTATCAAATATCGCACTGAAATTGTATAATTGAATCATATGCACGAACGAATTTGCACTGAATTTGCATACGCTCGGTTTGCAAAGGTTAGACACGGAACTATAAAGCGGAATACGAAAACAGTATTAAACTTCACAGGAGACATTTTAAAATTTGCATAAGGTAATGAAAACGATTTCCTACCTTTCAAAACCAAGCGGCAATAGTACACAAAAAATAAACAATTTTCGCACTCCGCATGAGTCCCTTCTTAATTTAATTTGATCACGGTGCTAATCTCCACTGAGCATTGCGAGCGGCTGCAAGAAGAAAAATCAACACTGTTGAGAATCACCACCACGCGACTCATCAGCGTTCATCACGAAGCGCATGATGCGGAGCGAAAGCTAAACGAAACGCACACCGTCCACCGCGTCCGAATTGTCCACGCTTTGAGTGACGATCGCGGTTCGACTACTGGCGCGTTCCGACTATAAACGATTCAGCTGCATCATAAACCGGCAGTCAGCGTCAGCGGTTGGTGTCGAAAGCCATATTACCAACCGCGGCGAACTTCATGATCCGCGTGTGAGTGAGTTATCAGTACCCAGCAATGTCGGCTCTAGGGTGGATCCTTGGTGTTGTGCTGTGCTATGATAGAATTTTCGATATTTTTTTTGTACATGATTGTCACTTTCAAATATTAATTGATATTGTGAAACCGTTTTCAATATGCGTACGTAAATTCGGAAGTGGAAGAACCACCACGCCCACGTTCCTAGTAGGATTCGTGACATGTTTGAAATATAAGATGCAAAGTAGCTTGCAAAAAAAAACGTGATATTGCCTGATAACTTCATAACCAACAAAATGATGACTTCTTCCTTTCTACAGACTATATCCATTGGGGTGAGATAATGTTGTATGGGGAAAAATGAAAAGGTTTATTTTCTCGCTCCACCAAACTGTTCATGTTTTTTTTTGGGTTCCATAAAAAGTATGCAAAATTTTAGCTCGATCGGTAAAACTACGTTTTCGCGCGATGTTTATAAGGGATTTAGTATGGGGAAATTGTTTTTTTTTTACAACAAAATCGACCGGAGATCAACTTAAAAACTCTAAAAATCGCTATTTTTAAAACAAACTTATGAAACCGATACACTGAAGAAGGATGTAAATAACATTCCGAAATACGCGTATCTGTATTGCAACGTTTGTTATGCTTCATTAAAGTATAGTGACTTTGTGAAAGTGCAATAACGTGACAGTGAAATAGTGGAATTAAATGGCACATAAATAGTGCAACTATCGGAAAATCGGTTCATGTGTTATTTTGTAGGGAATTTTCGAAGACCGCAAAACAATCCCAAATAAACCGATACAAGGTCCGAACAATGGCTCATTCCTTAATATATCTAGCACCACTGCTGCTAGTGGACGTAATATGATTTGACTTTCCTTTGTTGTGCTATAACGGTTGAGTTGTTTAATGTATTCGTGATGTTTACTCAGCTTAGTATGAAGCTTCTTTTTAAGTGACAGCCCATACTCCAAAACAGTAAAAATACAAAAAAACTATCTTTTTAATATGAGAAAAATAGGTTTTTGTTGCCTTCGACAATGTTTTAGATAAACTTAAATATAGTTTCATCGATCGAGCTAGAACTTATGGGACCCAAAAGGAACACGAAAAGTTTGGTGGAGCTGAAATTTAATATTGTCCCACCCTAACATCCATGTTTGAATGTACTAATTTCAAGCATCATTATCGCTTGGGAAAACTATATATGGAGATAGAACCACTGTTCGTTCATTTCAGCTAACCATATACATATATATATAAAATATAACAAGAGCGTCACATTAAACAATATAAATACAAAAGGAGTGTCGCAATGTACCTAACTTCGCAGCTAAATTAGCTGAAACGGACACACAATTTAATTTTACCTATAAAGAGATGTAATATTCTGCCACAATACAACAACATACGGCATGCTTGGATTTACATCTTGTGTAAACTTTATATTTCTACCTTTTTTTATAAATATAAAAAATGGGTACAGTTCACTTTTCGAGATATACGAAGGTTTATGTCAAAATTTTCAGTTTTTTTGTCAATATCTGCCACAATTGTTCTTGTGAATAAAATATGATTTGTGATTCAGATTTCACAATTCAAAACAACTATCTCCGATATGGGAAACAAACAGACACCTTTGCAAAACAACATCGTTAGTTCATTTTACTGTATGATTGATTCCAGCTTAAGGAGAGGGTAGGGTCTAAACGATGAAAAAATCATCATTTTTAATATATTTTTCCAGGATTATTGTTCAACAAAATAAATTCTAATGTTTTGCATGCTAAAAAGCATCATTCGAACAATATTTTGTAATTTTTTCGTTGAAAAATATTGAGAAATAAGTTGGTGAAGAGGTATTTTTGAGGACGCTTCTTAAAAATCGATTTGCGGTGTCCACTGTATCCCAACGCAGACAAATCAGAAGTGAACAAATGAACGCAGCATGGTTAGAGTAGAAATTTTTCTACACCCCAAGGTTTCTGTTTGATTTTTTTTAATTTTTTTTAATTTTTGATGGTTGTTCAAAGTGAAAACTACAAAGTAACAAACAACGAAAAGGAAAACGTTGGGGTCTGGTTTTTTAAATGTAGAAAGTGTGTGCAAAATTTGAAAAGAAATTGGTGCAGTAGGTTTTGAATGACGATGGACACGTACATTCAAAACCTGCTTTCGAGAAAAATGCGTTTAAAGTTTTTTGTCTATAAAATCAATGGAAACAATTTATTACTCCAGGGAGCCCGTAGGGTCCAACATTTTCAAAAAATCATATTTTGTCTTGTATAATTTATTACAATGAAACATTTCAAGTATGTTTTATCAAGTTTTGAAGTCAATCGAAGTAGAAATCTTGGGCCTGTGCGCCGAGTTCTTGCTTCTGCACAGAATGAGGTAGCCATAGATAAAGGTATATACCTTCCAGAGTCTCTTTCCAATAGGCTTGAAAATTTCATAGAATATTCTTGAAATATTTTACGATAAGAAACTATAAAGAAAATAATAAATGATTTTTAAAAAGTGTTAGAAACTACCCGCCCCTTACCCAAGAAATGTTTTTTTTATTGGGAAAATTTTATTCTACTTAACATAAGACATTTATACAGATGAAGTGACAAATCATCGAACTGATACAATTTATCATAATTTATGCAACAATATTTTCAAATCAACATGATTTTCGGGTTTCTACAGTATCAAAGCAGTAATCTAAATCTTGAATGAAACCTTCTTTAACAGTGAAATAACCACTACTAAAGCTACCTGTTCTTTTGAGAGCAAGTCGCTTCCTGTCACTCCAGTATAGCCAGCTGTGCTAGGAATGAACACCGTTTCACTGGTGTTGATGCAATCGTCATAAAATGTATCGTTTTGTGTTAAAATTTACGACGCCTTTAACGCCTCTGCAGGCAATCTAATGACGACTGCAGAAAAGATGATCCCCCACATCCTTGGTATGCAATTTGGAGTGTTATTGACTAGATAGCATTGAAGTTCGACACAGAAAGAATGTAATCCCAATGGCTAACGACCAGTGCAGTCCGGTGGAATAATCTGGATGAATTTATTAAAATTATATTGAAAACGAACGAAGTATAGTATACTTTTGTATGATTCCAGTCTTTTGCATAAATCTGTGAATCGTGTAATCGAATTAGGCACTTTTATCTGGATATTCTAAAAAGTTTCGAAATTCTATTTGTCATTCAAAATTAACAGAATCAATTGTCTTATACTGCGCGTCGTCACGGTATGAATTGGTCAAACAAGAATGTATGTACATTGATATGAAAAAATTAAACCATATTTTGTTTTTTAGTCTCAACTAATAGGGAACAGAAAAAAGAATTATTTGTTTTTATTTCAAAATTTGAATTGTCCCAACATTCATTTGCTTTCTTCCATCAAATTTTATACAGCCTATTCGGTCACTTCACTCGCCGCCGAACGTTATCCGCGACATACTACTCAACGACCACTTAATGGCAATGAGTTAAATCCTGCCAAAATAGAACGGCATGATTGTTTTACTTGAGCAAACAATTTTTCCGGTTTATGGTCGCTATCACGATGTAAATGTCACTTTTCGAGCCACATGAACAAATGGCTTACCACATGTATCTCTGCCCCCTTCCTCTCTCCAGTTACCGTATAATATTTCTGTTCAAGTAGCTGGTTGAAGTGAGCTTCATCTTCATCAAACTTCGTCAGTTTCTTCATGCGATCAATTTATGGTACGCCATCAAACTATGGTTGACCTGTTTGGCTTATCGTTACCAGCTGGAATTTTAGGTCGATAGTCCGGCTCGTTTTTCAGCTCAATCCACGGTTGTAGACAATACTCCGAGCTAGCTTACAACATCTTTTTTCGGCATTCGATTTCTCTCCGTTTCCATCTTCCAAACAGTCGAGAAACGTTCTTCGAACACTTTTATTATATTGATGGTGATTGATTCAACCATATTCAATAAATTACCCAACTTGACGTGCGGGTAGTTCGGATTTTCACAATACGCGAGCGAAATTTTGACAGGATTTTCCTTTTGATTTTATACTGTTTACACAAATGAAGAGCATATGTAAAAATTGAAGAGTTGACATAATACAACACACACACATCACAAAAATAACGGCCACAGGTAACCCGCGTATTAAATACATTAAATTGCCAACCCTGAACGAGACGGGATTTAAAACGACCATTAAACATGACTTGCGCCTATAACGCTGTACCTGTCTCCGAACTACCCGCATTGTTATTGGGCGTTGCACAGTGGGGAAAAACGATCAAAAACGCGACTTTGCTCAATAATTTTATAAAAACCTAAGCAAATGTTTTCAAAGTTAGTATTTCTTATGCAAATTTTTCCGTAGAATCGTTTTATGGTTGTTAGAAGATCCGCAAAATTCACTATCATGCCCGTTTTGCTCCTATTCCTCTTTTTTCTGACTTTACTTCGAAAACTAACTGTGAAACTCAGGAAAAATATCAATTCGAATAATCGTATTACTGATATGCTGTAGTTATATAAATGGATTTTTTTTAATAAGATTGACCACAAATAACTATATTCTGTTTTACCCCCAGTCATCTTCTTCAATGAATTTACAAAAAAAACAAAGTTCTACTGATCGGTGTTTGGACCAATATTGCAACAAGGCAGTTCTATGTTTCGCATATAATCTCAAATAATAATTAACAGATGATCGCATGCGTCGTGTTATATCGTTTTACCCCAATTTTCCCACAAATGTAATTTTATATTGAATTCAGATTTACATTCCCGAAGCAGATCCAATATGACCTACCAATATTGGTTCATATCACGTATAAAACATCTGTAATCCAATCAAACACAATGGGAATGACAGTACTAGCCTGTTCAACCCGTTTTACGCCAATTTATTTCATAAGTCGTTTTTCTGGTTAAACGTTCTTCTGCATACCGTAAGCAGGCTGATTGCGGTTGATGAAAATCGATTGATATTACGAAGAAAGCCCTTAAAATAAGATTACAGATGGATTCAATGGCCGCATGAATCTTGTTATACAGTTTTACCCCAATTTATTCATTAACTGAGTCGTAAGATTTCGCTCCACATTCGAAAAATAGTTCGTCATATAAATCGATTTTCAACTACCGCAATCATCCTGCTTTCGTTATGCGGAAGAAAGTTTAACCAGAAATACGACTTATGATATAAATTGGGGTAAAACGGCTATAACAGGCTAGTACTGTCATTCATATTGTGTTTCATTGGATCACAGATGTTTTGCACGTAATATGAACTAATATTGATAGATCGTATTGGATCTGCTTTTAGACTTTAGATCATATTTCAACTGAGTATTATAACTAGAAAAGAAATGGGGTAAAACGGTACAATGAGTTTTCTGCTGTCAATAAAACTATATGCAATCGATCTGTTAGACTTTTTTACATCGGAAATACTCTATTCGCTCTTCTGCAAGTTCTTCGGTTTCATGTTATATACTTAAGCTTGAATACAATGCAGTATAAAAATTGAACTTGGGGTAAAATGAACATGATAGCGTTTCGTGCGGTCCTTCTAAATACATGGAATCGATTTTACTAACCATTTTACACCAAAAAAGTGCTTTGTGGTCAGCTGTATCATGTCTCCAAAAAATCGTCGCGTTTTTGGTCCATTTTTCCCCACTGTGCGTTGTACATAAATTCTAAAATTTTATCATGAAAATTGATAATATGATTCTTATTCAAAGCGTCGATTTGAACAAGCTGAAATAGGATGGCGTTCAGTTGTTACTATAAGGCTGTTGAGGTAAATTTTTTGATCCAATACTATCGAAAAAAAAATTACAAACTCAAGCGTGAGGCTGCAACCTCTTTTGCGCTTATCATCTTCTAGCAGATAAGTTTTCAATGTCATGTTTTGAGAAAAATTTGTCCTTCCGGAGCATTTTTTGTTTTCATTTTCAAAATCGTCAATTTGGATCCATTTCAAACATTCATGATACGACGATTCTCCAGCACATTCGATCTGATAAGTATCTGGTAGCAAATGATAGGTATTAGTCGCCCACTTCTTAAGGGGGAACACCACAGTAATTGTTAGAAAAAGAGGCTTGATTTTACATGATTTTTCAGAAAAGTTTAATAAGTTTATTTCAATAAATTTATTCATTAATAACAAATACAAATAAGTATATCGTTGAGAAAAAGTAAATTATTAACAAAATTAGTTTATAACGACCGATGGATTTTTAGAGATTGAGTCATTTTTCCAAAAAAGGAATACCACGGAAATACTGCGGTTTTCTTTAGATAATTATTGGAAGTACAAACTAATTCGGTCCGTTTTTTGGGTCAAACATGATTTTGTTTCTAAACATAACGAATTTAAATAATAATTAAAGTTTCGTCCATCGCTAGTTATTACTTTTCCCCACCTCTCAGACAATTTTTGAATTCCATATCGAAAAAAATTTCTCGTCTTTTGAGGTTTGAAGCCAATTTTAGATTTCTGCGAAAAAAGTAAATTGTTGACCTGCCAGATCAAGCTGCATCCGTCGGAACAACCAGTAATCAGAAGAAGCAATGTCAGGATAATACGGCGGGTACGACAAAATGGCTCCAAATGTTTCCAATTATTCATTGACGACTTTTGAGACATAAAGCCGAGCGTTTTGCGATATAAAGCCGAGAATAACTTTATCAGATCTTTGTTTTTATTCCGACCGTTCTTCACGTATGCACGGCTTCAACGCATCAATTGCAGCCTATACCGATCGCCCGTTATTGTCTCGTCTGATTGTAGCAGCTCATAGTACACAACACCCTCTCGGTTCAACCAGATGCACAACCTTCGAACCATGAATATCCGGCTATGGTGTTGAGATCGATGGCAATTTATCGAGCATAGCGTAGTATTTTTTCTACTTTTGGGTATTACAATTCATCTGTTCATCCCCAGTAACAATTTGATGTAAAAAACCCTTTCCTTGTTGCCTTTGAATTAGCTGCTCGCAAGCGAAAAATCGCCTTTCAATGCCTTTCGGTTTCAGTTCATAAGGCATCCAACTGCCTTTGCTTTTGAATCATTTCCTACTGCTTGTTGAGTCACTTCCGATGATTTTGCAAGCTCCCCTTGCATTTGACTAGAATCTCCATCAAGTAATTCCCTACATGATTTATCAGTTGGAGAATTATCACCATGAACATTTAAGGAGCTGTTTTTTTTTTCTTTTCATTTAAAACTCGAAGCAATATGAACTGAATTTTAATGACAGATGCCTAACCTCTTGAAACTATCGACATCAGCTGTTACTGTTCGATATTCATGACAGCCAGAGCCATCTTTTGAGAACGGACCGAACTAATTTTTACTCCCAATAGTAAACAAAGAAGAAGAAAAATACTTATTCACGCCTAACGTTACAAAATTCTTGAACTCTGGTAGTTAGAACTCTTCGCTAAATAAATTGGGAAAATGTTGCTGAATTGTACGTTTTCAGACAAATATTTTTTTCTAAATAACGTTACTTTTTGGGAGAGAAATGCGTTCTCAATACTGTTCAGTAAGTTTTGAAATTTAAAAAAAATTAGTAGTAGATGTTTTTCTAAACCCCTACGTTTTTATTTGATATTTAAAAAATTTAGGTTTTTTAGGTGGTTGTTAAAAGTTAACACAGCGATTATTCACAAAAAATCCGCTATGTTTTAGCGGTTGGGTATTTTGTATGTAAATGATTTTTCAAAAGTGTTCGACCCTACCCGCTCTTCAAGAGCAAATGTATCATCCTCCATGTACACTAATACGTTCTGCTCTATGTTATCATATTATCTGTCATGCACATTGATTTCGTTGTTAGTGAATTCAATTTCATTTAACATCTCATAGAATTGAATGCATACAACATTTTTAGATTTGTTCATTTGAAGCAAATGCACTTGTTTGAGATAAATTTGGTTCCAGAGCAAAACTTCTAGCTCTTGCATTGAAAGTCGAGTTTTGCACTGGTTGACGTCAATAGTGTTTTCGTTTGTTAGCTTTATTGTTCTCGTAATCGTCTAATTGTTCACAGCACAATATTGTTCTTTGTTTCTGTCGTCCGATGAAATGTGTAAAATGTCTTGAATAATAGGTAATAATTTCATTTCGCCATTATTACTTCATTTCTGCAGAATCTCGAAAGACTCTTTTTCAGATTACGCTTAATATTGTTTTCGTGAACGGGAAAAAGTAAATACAGTTGGATGAGTTGAAATTCTTTTCTGTTGAAATCCAGGCTGTTGTCACGATATCACATCAGAGTTCCTCGACTGGAGTGGAAGCCAACCAAATCTAAATAGAAATGGGACCTCTGTGAGCTTGAATAACTGGCAGAGTTCAGTTTCCTTGTAGAGCTTTGAATTCATAGAGTTACTTGAAAATTGAGTTTTTTATCCGAAGCTGCAAATCGCTAGCTAAATCATTAACTTAGTGAAATAATTAATGAAAATGAATGTATATTAGTGGAGAAAATTTCTATGGCCGTGTCGACATGGAATTTATGTCCACATTCGAAGTTAATATTGACATATGTTTTATTTTTCATCAGTACCTATGCATTTTGGGTACTTTGTAATACTTTCTCTATAAAACTTTCGAGCTCGAGTTTTGCTCATTCGATTCTGCTCCATTGTTCGGATTGGCTACTTGCTGATACGGTAGCTTTCACAAAGACGGATCCGTAAATAGTGTTTCTATTGAAATTGTTTTTTATGGCAATGTTACAATCTCAGATGACTGAGTTTACTACATTTACATGCCAATACAAATGCCAATCGTATGCTTGACTCCAAAGCTTACTGTGATGTATTAGAACAAAAGTTTTCCGCTCGTGGAAAAGCTTGAGCCCGCATACGCATGGCTGCCAGATGGCTGACTAAACACTGCCAGCTGGAAAAATATGGCTGGCAGACATTCTGGTGACCGCCGCCAGATATACAACTCAAACGATACAACTGTATCCACCAGGATTTTTCCACATTGAAATCTTTGACATTTTCAGCGAAGGTGATAAGATGAAAACGCTCGGCTAACTTAGATACAGGCGACTTTGTTTTGTCAAATTGGATTTGACAACCGTCACTGAATCAATTTTGGTAGCCGTCTGGTGGCCATGGCAGCACAGGTAGCCAAAACGCTATGCGGAAGGATGCCGCTAACCGTAGATTTCATGTAACGAGGCCCAAATTTTTAAACAAGAATACGTTGGATCTCCGTCGTTGTCGTCGTCAAGTTGATCGAAATGAACTGAACACAATCCCCAGTCAACAAACGCCAATCCGAGTACCAAAAGCACTGCATAAAAATAAACAGTGGCGCCCAGATGTAAAAAAATCACATCAAGCTCTACGTATTACGGAAAGTGAGTTCGAATATTGAGCAAACTTCCTCATTGTTAATCACAATCTAAAAAAAATCAAAACATTGGAAAAACGCCCTACTGCGTCAATTCAAATGGGTAAACATCTAGTCCATTAAATTTGTAGACTCATTTACATATTCGCCGTGATGATAGCCGTGTGGACATAGTTTCATAGAATGAAGACGGGATAATAAGATCTAACTAATTTTACCAGTTCTTCAAAAGCAGCTTATTAGTTCCCGCTAAACCGGTTAATTGTTTTATTCAAGGTGTCAGCCAATTGTGTAGCATCTAACCTGACTTCCAACTGCCAATCAAAGCCATCCGGACGCACTTCAGTTTCTGTAGAAACTTGATCTGATTCGTTTCCGGTTTTCAGCTCAGAACAATTATTCATTCACTCCAGACACTTATCTTATTACAATATTGATTCTGTTTGTTTTTTTGCTCGCGAACGGATAGAACCGTTAAAGAATCGAATAGTAAACAAAAATATTTCATTCACGTTCGATTTTTATTCCCAACGGTCTCTCATGTATGCCACGAAGAAAAAACCAGACGTTTCCACAACAGCTGTGATAATTCATTTAATTTTATCCAATTAGAACAATTCCATTGCGACCAGCGTTCCAGACCTTTAGTTTCATACCACAATAATTCTTCCTGTGCGGCATTCGAAGAACCTCTGTTCTAGTGATTAATGCAGCATCGCACAGAAGTTTTGATATATGCTATGCCCTTTGTCGTTTTCTTTTGCTGAAGTTTGCCTTACGTCGCCAAGAAATTTCTCCGCATATGATTTGGTTCTACGAGCTAAGAAGCGACTAGTTCTTATGAAACTCAGTTTCCCGAATCGTATATTCCCATACTTTCGCGCAGTACTGCAGATCTTCAGTCATTACGTACATCCGTCGCAGATGTCGTTTGTTCTCATTTGTAACCGTGACTACCTGTACCAGTAATAATTCACCCGAGAAGGATGTTGCTGTCCCGGGTTACGAGCTGCACACGTGTGTTTGTGCGGTTATCGGAGTTCCATCGGGATTCGTCTTCAATCTGTGCAAGCGATGTTGGCTGGTGGCGCCGACCGGTAGTTCTTGGCATACTACCGTTACGGATTGCAATCACGTCTGGTGATTACCGAGCAAGCGTTTAAAAGCGGGAATTCTAAATGCTCCCCTACGCGTTTTTCAGTAAGGATTATGACACGTATTTTATGGCAGGCATTGGGGTTTGTATTGAATAGCTTTCAATTTACAGTTCTCTGAAGTTGAAAAACTAGTGTTAATAAAAATTGTTGCCTTTGGAGCCCAAGATTCCTTAAGGATTTATGATATTTTCTATGATTTGAAGAGTTTAGATGGTTACAAATCAAGTATCCATGTTGGCGACGGCATCTTTGTACCGTTCTAATCAATAAAACACTTCAGACATAACTGAATAGGTAGGATCAAATCACTATCGCTCACAAAATTATCACTTCACTAACAATCTATATAAAAACAATCTACGACTCCGAGAGCATGAAATTTGTACAACAGATTAACTTGATTTCGCAATTTTAATGAACTTGAATCGCAACTTCCTGCTTCGCTCGAATCACTGAACACATTTCAGCAAATAAAATACCAATCAGTTCACGAAAACATCAAAGCGAAGGCGCAACGATGCGCTCATGAAAATTAATGTGCTGGAGAAAAAATAAAAAAAACAACTTCTTTGGCTGGCATCTTGCGATTGCTTCCTAGGATGGCATTACAAATCATATGATAACACCTGTCGGATAGTGATTAGTAAATTTATAGGATGACTTTCAGACTTCAGAGTTCAGTTTCCTTGTAGAGCTTTGAATTCATAGAGTTACTTGAAAATTGAGTTTTTTATCCGAAGCTGCAAATCGCTAGCTAAATCATTAACTTAGTGAAATAATTAATGAAAATGAATGTATATTAGTGGAGAAAATTTCTATGGCCGTGTCGACATGGAATTTATGTCCACATTCGAAGTTAATATTGACATATGTTTTATTTTTCATCAGTACCTATGCATTTTGGGTACTTTGTAATACTTTCTCTATAAAACTTTCGAGCTCGAGTTTTGCTCATTCGATTCTGCTCCATTGTTCGGATTGGCTACTTGCTGATACGGTAGCTTTCACAAAGACGGATCCGTAAATAGTGTTTCTATTGAAATTGTTTTTTATGGCAATGTTACAATCTCAGATGACTGAGTTTACTACATTTACATGCCAATACAAATGCCAATCGTATGCTTGACTCCAAAGCTTACTGTGATGTATTAGAACAAAAGTTTTCCGCTCGTGGAAAAGCTTGAGCCCGCATACGCATGGCTGCCAGATGGCTGACTAAACACTGCCAGCTGGAAAAATATGGCTGGCAGACATTCTGGTGACCGCCGCCAGATATACAACTCAAACGATACAACTGTATCCACCAGGATTTTTCCACATTGAAATCTTTGACATTTTCAGCGAAGGTGATAAGATGAAAACGCTCGGCTAACTTAGATACAGGCGACTTTGTTTTGTCAAATTGGATTTGACAACCGTCACTGAATCAATTTTGGTAGCCGTCTGGTGGCCATGGCAGCACAGGTAGCCAAAACGCTATGCGGAAGGATGCCGCTAACCGTAGATTTCATGTAACGAGGCCCAAATTTTTAAACAAGAATACGTTGGATCTCCGTCGTTGTCGTCGTCAAGTTGATCGAAATGAACTGAACACAATCCCCAGTCAACAAACGCCAATCCGAGTACCAAAAGCACTGCATAAAAATAAACAGTGGCGCCCAGATGTAAAAAAATCACATCAAGCTCTACGTATTACGGAAAGTGAGTTCGAATATTGAGCAAACTTCCTCATTGTTAATCACAATCTAAAAAAAATCAAAACATTGGAAAAACGCCCTACTGCGTCAATTCAAATGGGTAAACATCTAGTCCATTAAATTTGTAGACTCATTTACATATTCGCCGTGATGATAGCCGTGTGGACATAGTTTCATAGAATGAAGACGGGATAATAAGATCTAACTAATTTTACCAGTTCTTCAAAAGCAGCTTATTAGTTCCCGCTAAACCGGTTAATTGTTTTATTCAAGGTGTCAGCCAATTGTGTAGCATCTAACCTGACTTCCAACTGCCAATCAAAGCCATCCGGACGCACTTCAGTTTCTGTAGAAACTTGATCTGATTCGTTTCCGGTTTTCAGCTCAGAACAATTATTCATTCACTCCAGACACTTATCTTATTACAATATTGATTCTGTTTGTTTTTTTGCTCGCGAACGGATAGAACCGTTAAAGAATCGAATAGTAAACAAAAATATTTCATTCACGTTCGATTTTTATTCCCAACGGTCTCTCATGTATGCCACGAAGAAAAAACCAGACGTTTCCACAACAGCTGTGATAATTCATTTAATTTTATCCAATTAGAACAATTCCATTGCGACCAGCGTTCCAGACCTTTAGTTTCATACCACAATAATTCTTCCTGTGCGGCATTCGAAGAACCTCTGTTCTAGTGATTAATGCAGCATCGCACAGGAGTTTTGATATATGCTATGCCCTTTGTCGTTTTCTTTTGCTGAAGTTTGCCTTACGTCGCCAAGAAATTTCTCCGCATATGATTTGGTTCTACGAGCTAAGAAGCGACTAGTTCTTATGAAACTCAGTTTCCCGAATCGTATATTCCCATACTTTCGCGCAGTACTGCAGATCTTCAGTCATTACGTACATCCGTCGCAGATGTCGTTTGTTCTCATTTGTAACCGTGACTACCTGTACCAGTAATAATTCACCCGAGAAGGATGTTGCTGTCCCGGGTTACGAGCTGCACACGTGTGTTTGTGCGGTTATCGGAGTTCCATCGGGATTCGTCTTCAATCTGTGCAAGCGATGTTGGCTGGTGGCGCCGACCGGTAGTTCTTGGCATACTACCGTTACGGATTGCAATCACGTCTGGTGATTACCGAGCAAGCGTTTAAAAGCGGGAATTCTAAATGCTCCCCTACGCGTTTTTCAGTAAGGATTATGACACGTATTTTATGGCAGGCATTGGGGTTTGTATTGAATAGCTTTCAATTTACAGTTCTCTGAAGTTGAAAAACTAGTGTTAATAAAAATTGTTGCCTTTGGAGCCCAAGATTCCTTAAGGATTTATGATATTTTCTATGATTTGAAGAGTTTAGATGGTTACAAATCAAGTATCCATGTTGGCGACGGCATCTTTGTACCGTTCTAATCAATAAAACACTTCAGACATAACTGAATAGGTAGGATCAAATCACTATCGCTCACAAAATTATCACTTCACTAACAATCTATATAAAAACAATCTACGACTCCGAGAGCATGAAATTTGTACAACAGATTAACTTGATTTCGCAATTTTAATGAACTTGAATCGCAACTTCCTGCTTCGCTCGAATCACTGAACACATTTCAGCAAATAAAATACCAATCAGTTCACGAAAACATCAAAGCGAAGGCGCAACGATGCGCTCATGAAAATTAATGTGCTGAAGAAAAAATAAAAAAAACAACTTCTTTGGCTGGCATCTTGCGATTGCTTCCTAGGATGGCATTACAAATCATATGATAACACCTGTCGGATAGTGATTAGTAAATTTATAGGATGACTTTTGCTTTCGTTCGAATTGCTTTCAACGATGATGACTTTTCGTTCCGTTGGAAATGAGCTCTGTCAGGCTTTGAATCAATCAGGGTTTGTATGAATTATTTATCCGCATATTATTTTCTTCATTCAGTTTATGCGAACGTGGCTTTAGCATCAGTGCATTAGTAGTTTAGAACGAAACGTAGAACGATCAATTATGAGTTACAGCATTTTTTTTTCAATGGTTGAAAAAGAAAATCAATGGCTGATGAACGTACGTCTGTTTATCGTGTAAAATATATTTTTGATGATACTACTAGCTTTAAGATAAAAAACCCTTCTTAATCCACCTAGTGGTGTGATAATGCCTTTCTCTTCTTTCATAACAGTCTCATGAAAATATGTTTCATACTTTTATTAAATAATTTTGGATACTAATTTTGACACCAATTGATTCAGATTGATTCGAGTAGTTCACAAAAGCATGCTTCAGTGTTTATGTCACACAGTCAGCATCATTTTTCCAAACTAGTGCTTGACATTTGCGTTGCCTATTTGTATGAGAACAGTGATGCTAATCTAAAATAAAAAAAGCCTTCTTAGTCCACTTAGTGAAATTTTCATATATCTTGAAAAATCACCATAGGGGGGAGTACATGAAATTTTCGAAATCGAAAAAAAATTTTTGATGCCAAAAGGCTTAGAATTGCATGAAACGTCGAGATTTAGTGTCATCTCGAAAAAAAATTTTTTTGAAAAAGTCGACTTTTTGGGACTTAGAAAAAATATGAAAATTTTTCTAAGTCCCAGAAAGTTGATTTTTTCAAAAAAAATTTTTTTCGGGATAACACTAAATTTCGATGTTTTATGCAGTTTTAAGAGTTTTGGCATCAAAAAAAATTTTTTATTTTGGAAATTTCATGTACTCCCCCCTATGGTGCTTTTTCAAGATCGATAATTGTCAAACCTTTACCACCGGGCAGCACCCCTTAAGCATGTCCAATTTAGGTCAAATTTTGCATGAAGGCTTTTTTCGAGGTGCTTGAACTTTTGAGCACTAGAACTTTACGAAAATAGAGTTGATCCCAAAATTTTGGCACCCTTATATATACAAGAGCGGTAAAAATCAACGTGTTTTGTCGGTTACGTCACTTATACAATCATATTTCTGGAACCAAAAGTCACAGCCATTTGATCTTCGAACTTGATCAATGGCCCGCCAGTAGCTTTCAAACGAGTCCAAGTTTGTTAAAATCGGATCAGCCATCTCTGAGAAAATTGAGCGCGTTCAAATACAACGCTTTTTGTCGGTTACGTCACTTATACAATCATATCTCCGGAACCAAAAGTCACAGCCATTTGATCTTCGAACTTGATCAATGGTCCGACAGTAGCTTTCAAACGAGCCCAAGTTTGTTAAAATCGGTTGAGCCATCTCTGAGAAAATTGAGCGCGTTCAAATAGCACGATTTTTGTCGGTTACGTCACTTATACAGTCATATCTCCGGAACCAAAAATCACAGCCATTTGATCTTCGAACTTGATCAATGGCCCGCCAGTAGCTTTCAAACGAGTCCAAGTTTGTTAAAATCGGATCAGCCATCTCTGAGAAAATTGAGCGCGTTCAAATACAACGCTTTTTGTCGGTTACGTCACTTATACAATCATATCTCCGGAACCAAAAGTCACAGCCATTTGATCTTCGAACTTGATCAATGGCCCGCCAGTAGCTTTCAAACGAGTCCAAGTTTGTTCAAATCGGTTCAGCCATCTCTGGGAAAATTGAGCGCGTTCAAATACAACGCATTTTGTCGGTTACGTCACTTATACAATCATATCTCCGGAACCAAAAGTCACAGCCATTTTATCTTCGAACTTGATCAATGCCCCGATAGTAGCTTTCAAACGAGCCCAAGTTTGTTAAATTCGGTTGAGCCATCTCTGAGAAAATTGAGCGCGTTCAAATATCTTCGAAAAGTGCACACACATACACACACACACATACACACACACACATACACACACACACACACAGACATTTTCCGATCTCGACGAACTGAGTCGAATGGTATATAACACTATGGGTCTCCGAGGCTCCGTTCGAAAGTCGGTTTTTCCAGCAATTCTAATACCTTTCTATAGAGAAAGGCAAAACCCTTCTTAGTCCACTTAGTGGAATTTTCATATATCTTGAAAAATCACCATAGGGGGGAGTACATGAAATTTTCGAAATCGAAAAAAAATTTTTGATGCCAAAAGGCTTAGAATTGCATGAAACGTCGAGATTTAGTGTCATCTCGAAAAAAAATTTTTTTGAAAAAGTCGACTTTTTGGGACTTAGAAAAAATATGAAAATTTTTCTAAGTCCCAGAAAGTTGATTTTTTCAAAAAAAAATTTTTTCGGGATAACACTAAATTTCGATGTTTTATGCAGTTTTAAGAGTTTTGGCATCAAAAAAAATTTTTTATTTTGGAAATTTCATGTACTCCCCCCTATGGTGCTTTTTCAAGATCGATAATTGTCAAACCTTTACCACCGGGCAGCACCCCTTAAGCATGTCCAATTTAGGTCAAATTTTGCATGAAGGCTTTTTTCGAGGTGCTTAAACTTTTGAGCACTAGAACTTTACGAAAATAGAGTTGATCCCAAAATTTTGGCACCCTTATATATACAAGAGCGGTAAAAATCAACGTGTTTTGTCGGTTACGTCACTTATACAATCATATTTCTGGAACCAAAAGTCACAACCATTTGATCTTCGAACTTGATCAATGGCACGACAGTAGCTTTCAAACGAGCCCAAGTTTGTTGAAATCGGATCAGCCATCTCTGAGAAAATTGAGCGCGTTCAAATACAACGCTTTTTGTCGGTTACGTCACTTATAGAATCATATCTCCGGAACCAAAAATCACAGCCGTTTGATCTTCGAACTTGATCAATGGCCCGACAGTAGCTTTCAAACGAGCCCAAGTTTGTTCAAATCGGTTCAGCCATCTCTGAGAAAATTGAGCGCGTTCAAATACAACGCTTTTTGTCGGTTACGTCACTTATAGAATCATATCTCCTGAACCAAAAATCACAGCCATTTGATCTTCGAACTTGATCAATGGCCCGACAGTAGCTTTCAAACGAGCCCAAGTTTGTTCAAATCGGTTCAGCCATCTCTGAGAAAATTGAGCGCGTTCAAATATCTTCGAAAAGTGCACACACATACACACACACACACATACACACACACACACATACACACACACACACACACACACAGACATTTTCCGATCTCGACGAACTGAGTCGAATGGTATATAACACTATGGGTCTCCGAGGCTCCGTTCGAAAGTCGGTTTTTCCAGCAATTCTAATACCTTTCTATAGAGAAAGGCAAAAACCCTTCTTAGTCCACTTAGTGGAATTTTCATATATCTTGAAAAATCACCATAGGAGGGAGTACATGAAATTTTCGAAATCGAAAAAAAATTTTTGATGCCAAAAGGCTTAGAATTGCATGAAACGTCGAGATTTAGTGTCATCTCGAAAAAAAATTTTTTTGAAAAAGTCGACTTTTTGGGACTTAGAAAAAATATGAAAATTTTTCTAAGTCCCAGAAAGTTGATTTTTTCAAAAAAAAATTTTTTCGGGATAACACTAAATTTCGATGTTTTATGCAGTTTTAAGAGTTTTGGCATCAAAAAAAATTTTTTATTTTGGAAATTTCATGTACTCCCCCCTATGGTGCTTTTTCAAGATCGATAATTGTCAAACCTTTACCACCGGGCAGCACCCCTTAAGCATGTCCGATTTAGGTCAAATTTTGCATGAAGGCTTTTTTCGAGGTGCTTAAACTTTTGAGCACTAGAACTTTACGAAAATAGAGTTGATCCCAAAATTTTGGCACCCTTATATATACAAGAGCGGTAAAAATCAACGTGTTTTGTCGGTTACGTCACTTATACAATCATATTTCTGGAACCAAAAGTCACAACCATTTGATCTTCGAACTTGATCAATGGCACGACAGTAGCTTTCAAACGAGCCCAAGTTTGTTGAAATCGGATCAGCCATCTCTGAGAAAATTGAGCGCGTTCAAATACAACGCTTTTTGTCGGTTACGTCACTTATAGAATCATATCTCCGGAACCAAAAATCACAGCCATTTGATCTTCGAACTTGATCAATGGCCCGACAGTAGCTTTCAAACGAGCCCAAGTTTGTTCAAATCGGTTCAGCCATCTCTGAGAAAATTGAGCGCGTTCAAATACAACGCTTTTTGTCGGTTACGTCACTTATAGAATCATATCTCCTGAACCAAAAATCACAGCCATTTGATCTTCGAACTTGATCAATGGCCCGACAGTAGCTTTCAAACGAGCCCAAGTTTGTTCAAATCGGTTCAGCCATCTCTGAGAAAATTGAGCGCGTTCAAATATCTTCGAAAAGTGCACACACATACACACACACACATACACACACACATACACACACACACACACACACACAGACATTTTCCGATCTCGACGAACTGAGTCGAATGGTATATAACACTATGGGTCTCCGAGGCTCCGTTCGAAAGTCGGTTTTTCCAGCAATTCTAATACCTTTCTATAGAGAAAGGCAAAACCCTTCTTAGTCCACTTAGTGGAATTTTCATATATCTTGAAAAATCACCATAGGAGGGAGTACATGAAATTTTCGAAATCGAAAAAAAATTTTTGATGCCAAAAGGCTTAGAATTGCATGAAACGTCGAGATTTAGTGTCATCTCGAAAAAAAATTTTTTTGAAAAAGTCGACTTTTTGGGACTTAGAAAAAATATGAAAATTTTTCTAAGTCCCAGAAAGTTGATTTTTTCAAAAAAAATTTTTTTCGGGATAACACTTAATTTCGATGTTTTATGCAGTTTTAAGAGTTTTGGCATCAAAAAAAATTTTTTATTTTGGAAATTTCATGTACTCCCCCCTATGGTGCTTTTTCAAGATCGATAATTGTCAAACCTTTACCACCGGGCAGCACCCCTTAAGCATGTCCGATTTAGGTCAAATTTTGCATGAAGGCTTTTTTCGAGGTGCTTAAACTTTTGAGCACTAGAACTTTACGAAAATAGAGTTGATCCCAAAATTTTGGCACCCTTATATATACAAGAGCGGTAAAAATCAACGTGTTTTGTCGGTTACGTCACTTATACAATCATATTTCTGGAACCAAAAGTCACAACCATTTGATCTTCGAACTTGATCAATGGCACGACAGTAGCTTTCAAACGAGCCCAAGTTTGTTGAAATCGGATCAGCCATCTCTGAGAAAATTGAGCGCGTTCAAATACAACGCTTTTTGTCGGTTACGTCACTTATAGAATCATATCTCCGGAACCAAAAATCACAGCCATTTGATCTTCGAACTTGATCAATGGCCCGACAGTAGCTTTCAAACGAGCCCAAGTTTGTTCAAATCGGTTCAGCCATCTCTGAGAAAATTGAGCGCGTTCAAATACAACGCTTTTTGTCGGTTACGTCACTTATAGAATCATATCTCCTGAACCAAAAATCACAGCCATTTGATCTTCGAACTTGATCAATGGCCCGACAGTAGCTTTCAAACGAGCCCAAGTTTGTTCAAATCGGTTCAGCCATCTCTGAGAAAATTGAGCGCGTTCAAATATCTTCGAAAAGTGCACACACATACACACACACATACACACACACATACACACACACACACACACACACACACACAGACATTTTCCGATCTCGACGAACTGAGTCGAATGGTATATAACACTATGGGTCTCCGAGGCTCCGTTCGAAAGTCGGTTTTTCCAGCAATTCTAATACCTTTCTATAGAGAAAGGCAAAAAAGGGTCGACATAAGAACAAGTGCTCGAAGTTTTACAATGAAACTTCTGCGGGCCCATGGATAGTATATTTTCGGCGTAAAATGAAGGCATTAAATTTATTTAATATATCTAAAGAATTGACATCACGATTTCCCGCTACCAAAGAGATAGTAAGAGTCCATAAAGACAAGATCCGCGTTGTAGTCGATTCCTTGAAGCAGGCTAATGAGATTGTTGTTTGTGAATTATTTACCCGCGAATATCGCGTATATATCCCTTCGAAAGACGTTGAAATAGACGGTGTTATCACCGAAGCGGGTCTTTCGGTTAAAGAGTTGCTTGAGCATGGAGTTGGACGTTTTAAAAACTCTATGCTTGAGGGAGTAAGGATACTTGAGTGCAAGCAATTGTACTCAGCATCTTTCGAAGAAGGAAACAAAACTTATCGACCTTCAGATTCGTATCGAGTAACATTCGCTGGATCTGCCTTGTCTAGCCATGTCCACATCGATAGAGTTCGCCTTCCTGTTCGGCTTTTCATACCAAATGTTATGAATTGCACGAACTGCAAAAAATTTGGCCACACAGCTACTTACTGTAGTAATAAGTCGAAATGTACAAAATGTCAAGGGCCTCATAAGGATAATCTTTGCGATAAAGATATTGAAAAATGTGTTTATTGTGGGGAAAATCCTCATGATGATCTTTCAGTATGCGCTGCATTTAAATTGCGTAAGGACAAAATGAAGCTTTCTTTAAAAGCACGGTCTAAGCGCACATATGCGGAAATGCTCAAAACTATCATGTATGTCCCACCTTTGGAATCCGAAAACGGTTTTTCAAATCTGGCGGAACCAGAGGAATCTGACTCTGACGGAAATAGTGAAGATACCTCGTTTGTCACTCCTCAAGCGTCTGTTAAGAGGAGATTAACAAACCACAAAATACCAAAAAAGACTCCTAAAATTACACCTTCAAAAAAAGATCCCCGTGTTAAATCTAAAAAGCCAAATTTAAAACCAAAAACTGTGCCTCCTGGTTTGTCAAATTCACAAACCAATCCAGGAACTAGCACAAGAAAAGACAATAATCCAGTGGGCTCCATTTCACAGCCACCAACAGGATTACTGAAGTTTTCGGAAATTGTTGAATGGATTTTCTCAGCATTCAATATAACTGAACCCTTAAAGACCCTCATAATGGCATTCCTTCCAATAGCTAGAACCTTTTTGAAGCAGTTATCAGCTCAATGGCCAATTGTCTCAGGTTTTGTATCTTTTGATGGATAATTTATCACCCGCCGCAAATGATACAATCACTGTCCTGCAGTGGAATTGTCGAAGCATCATGCCAAAACTTGATTCATTTAAAGTTTTGTTGCATAGTCAAAAATGTGATGTATTTGCTTTATGCGAAACATGGCTTACATCAAACATAGCCTTAAATTTTAATGACTTTAACATTATACGTCTCGATAGAGACTCTCCGTATGGTGGAGTGCTTTTAGGAATTAAGAAATGTTATTCCCTTTATAGATTAAACATTCCTTCGACTTCTAGTATAGAAGTTGTTGCTTGTCAAATAAACATGAAAGGAAAGGACATTTGCATTGCTTCGGTATATATTCCTCCAAGAGCTCAAGTTGGACAACGACAGCTTAATGAAATGGTTGAAGCCCTTCCTGCTCCACGTTTGATTTTAGGAGATTTCAATTCGCACGGAATGATGTGGGGTTCCGTTTACAATGATAGCAGATCATCTCTAATATATAATATTGGCGACAATTTTAGCATGACGGTACTAAATATGGGTAGCATGACAAGGATTCCAAGACCTCCGGCACGTCCAAGTGCATTAGATTTATCTCTGTGCTCGACTTCAATTCGACTAGATTGCACCTGGAAAGTATTTCCTGATTTACACGGTAGCGATCATTTACCAATCATCATCTCAATTAGCAGTAACAAATGTATTGCTAATTCAGGTAATATTCCATATGATTTGACAAAAAATATTGACTGGATTAAATACCAAAGTAATATCTCAAGTGTCTTAAATTCAATGGAAGAGCTCCCACCACTTGAAGAATATGACTTCCTCATTTGTTCGATTCTGGAGGCAGCAGAACAAGCCCAAACCAAACGATTTCTTGGTCCATCGTCTAACAGAAGACCTCCAAATCCTTGGTGGGACAAAGAGTGCTCAGATGCTAAACACGCGAAACAAAATGCTTTCAAGACGTTTTTAAAACGAGGAGGAGGAACTCCTCAGAATTTTGAAAAACTCTTGGTTTTAGAAACCAAGTACAAGAACATACTTCGGGTTAAGAAATGCAGCTATTGGAGACATTTTGAGGAAGGTTTGTCAAGAGAAACCTCAATGAGCACTCTTTGGAATACGGCCAGACGAATGAGGAATCGTAACGTAGGAAATGAGAGTGAGGAGTACTCGAATCGATGGATATTTGATTTTGCGAGGAAAGTTGGTCCAGATTCCGTTCCTACGCATAGCATTATTAGGGAGTCTTCTTCAAATGATGATTCCATTGATAGCCCCTTTTCAATGATGGAATTTTCCATAGCACTCATGTCTTGTAACAATAACGCTCCTGGGTTGGACAGAATTAAATTCAATTTGGTGAAGAATCTGCCCGACCTCGCAAAAAGACGTTTGTTGGAATTGTTCAACAAGTTTCTTGAGCAAAATATTGTTCCACCTGACTGGAGACAAGTGAAAGTTATCGCCATTCAAAAGCCGGGGAAACCAGCTTCCAATCACAACTCATATAGACCCATTGCGAAGTGGTCCTGCATCAGAAAATTGTTCGAAAAAATTATTCTACGACGTCTCGACACTTGGGTATACCTTAGATAACTTGTCCGTTTGGGCTGTTCATCTTGGTATCGAATTCTCTGCGGAGAAAACAGAGCTGGTCGTCTTTTCAAGAAAGCATGATCCCGCGCAACTTCAGCTTCATATGATGGGAAGAATAATCGAACAGGTTTTGACGTTCAAATACCTCGGGGTGTGGTTTGATTCCAAATGCACGTGGGGAGGACACATTAGGTATCTGATAACGATATGCCAACAAAGAGTAAATTTTCTTCGAACAATAACAGGGTCTTGGTGGGGTGCTCATCCGCAAGATCTAATAAAATTGTATCAGACAACGATACTTTCAGTGATGGAATATGGATGCGTTTGTTTTCGTTCCGCTGCAAACTCTCATATTATCAAACTTGAGCGAATTCAGTACCGTTGTTTGCGAATTGCTTTAGGCTGCATGCATTCGACACATACAATGAGTCTTGAAGTTCTGGCGGAAGTTCTTCCATTAAAAGATGGATTTTGGGAGCTTTCATCACGCCTGCTAATAAGGTGTGAGGTGCTGAATCCCATGGTAATTAATAATTTCGAACGACTAGTCGAGCTTCGATCTCAAACAAAATTCATGACAGTATATTTTAACCATATGTCACAGGAAATCAACCCATCAAGATATATTCCTATCCGTGTCAGCCTCCTAAATGTCCCTGACTCAACTTTATTTTTCGACACATCCATGCAGCGCGAAGTGCGTGGAATCCCGGATCACCTACGCTCTATGGAAATCCCAAAAATATTTTCAAGTAAGTTCAGGCAAATTGACTCTGAGAAAATGTTTTACACGGACGGATCGCGAATTGAAGAAGCGACAGGGTTTGGTATGTTCAACAATAATGTTTCGGCCTCATTCAAGCTTCAAGAACCTGCATCTGTTTATATAGCAGAGTTAGCAGCAGTTCATTATAGCTTGAATGTAATCGTCACGTTATCTCCAAACCATTATTTCCTCTTCACAGATAGTCTGAGTGCAATTGAAGCCATTCGCTCAAACGCTGCTGGCAAAAATGAACCGTTTTTCTTGGGCAAAATAAAACAGTGTCTGAACGACATATTGAATAATAATTATCTAATCACTATAGTCTGGGTCCTGGCTCATTGCTCCATTCCAGGCAATGAAAGAGCCGATAATTTAGCCAAACGTGGTGCTATTGAGGGTGAAATTTATGAGAGACCGATTGCTTTCAACGAATTTTATAGCGCGACTCGCCAAAGAACACTTGCCAGCTGGCAAGCTTCTTGGGATAAAGATGATCTGGGTCGGTGGATGCACTCAATTATTCCTAAAATTTCGACAAAGGCATGGTTCAAGGGGCTGGATGTGAGTAGGGACTTCATTCGTTTGATGTCCAGACTCATGTCCAATCACTACACGTTAGATGCACATCTCCTTCGAATTGGACTTTCCGAAACTAATCATTGTGCTTGTGGCAAAGGCTATCGCGATATTGATCATGTCGTTTGGACATGCGTGGAGTATCATGATGTCAAATCTCAACTAATAAATTCCTTGCGTACCCAAGGTAGACTATCCAATGTCCCAGTTCGAGACATTCTTGCTTGTCGTGACCTTTCTTACATGAAACTTCTTTATCATTTCATAAAGAAAATCGAAGTTTCAATTTAATAATTGACCCTTTTGAGGGTTAGTTCTGACTCCTACTGCGTCCATTAGTTCATCTAATAGCAAAATTTTAATAAAAATGATGTGCTGATACAAACAAACTCAAAATAGGTTACGAAATCAACAACAAAATGTATAAAAATTTAAGCTTATCTTATAATTTATAGTAGTAAATCGCTTGGTTCAAATAATGTTCTTAAGTAGATTTAATAATAAATAACGAAATAGCTAATATGATATTTAAAAAATAAGAGGAATATGTTTTATTAAGCTCAAATCGCTGTTACTATATTAGTATTATATTAGGTTAAGAATTCTATGTAAAAGTGATGATACGGCGAAGAAAAACTTATGTAAATTGCCTTAAGAAATAAACGTATTTATGGAAAAAAAAATAAGAACAAGTGCGAAAAATAATTATTAAAATCCGAATCTGTCAAATAGTTTGGTTTTTCTTATGTCTAAAATCGTTCGATACAAGTTTGACGACAGCCATTAAATGCTGGCAGCGGAACGAAAAAGGTTCTCAGGAACCACTACAAGGACGCGAAGGCGAAGCAAACATTGCAGAAGGTGCCAAATCTTTCGGTTCAGAAAAATAAAAATGTCTCCAACTTTCGTGCAAAGTGTGAAGTCGTTCAATGTGAAAACTGTATCGAGCGGAATGATAAATGGACTGTGATGTGATAATGATAATGATAATGAACGATAAAACTTATGTGCTGAAAGACTTTCAGGACTGAGGACACTACGCTAAGGATGTAGGTTTTTTACTATTTTCCCGTTTCAAATTAAATTTTCTTGGAATCGGTGATGAATATCGAAAAACCCACCTGACAATCTTTTCGAAATTTAGTTAAGAATATTCTGTGAAATTTTCAGAATGATTCATTAAGTTTACCGCTCGTGTTGTTTTTTGTTCTGACTGAAGAACCGCTGAAAATTGGAACGCTCGGAATTGCATACCTCAAGAAAATTTAGTTAAGATGGGATTAGTGCATAAAAACATGTATGTTATCGCGTTGAAAATTAAGTCTTGTATTTTGCTGTGAAACAAAGTCAGCTTCAATGCTTCCGCAATTTTATTCGCTTTAGTTTCCTTGTGGTGTCCGGGAAAAGAAGCGGAGAGGAGAGAAATCAAATCAATCAACAAGGTTCCTAAACACACAGGCGCAAAGGGAATTTAGGGAGTCAGGAAGGAAAATTCAAAATCTATACGCGACCCACTGAAGAAGAAGACCAAGTTTCACAAAATACATTTTGTTTGGCAGGTAATATACAGCAGTGGTCGAGCAAGCCAAAGCTTCATCACTACCGGAACGGTAAACAAGGAAATATACAGAGACTAGTGCCTAAAAAAGCGATTGTTACTATTCCTAGGCAACCATGACGCTCCCTCGCTATTCTGATTTGATTTGGCTTCTTGTCGCTACACCGAAGATGTCTTGAAATGGAGTCCATGTTGTAGGGAATAAACTGTAGAAAAATTACAAAAATCTTAGACAAAAACAGCTAAATATGCTGCAAAAAAGTCTGCACAGACCTATTTGTCTGTAGTAAACTCAAAAGTTCGTGGTGTCTTCATGCAGCCTCATTCCATAACTGTTATTAGGTTTAAAATGACTAATAATGCACAATTAAATGAAAAAAATGCATCTGGAATGGAACTAACAGCAAATTGGTCGTATTCCAAATTTGCTCAGTCCACATTTTGTCACCAACAAGCCTTACCGTATAAAATCCGCACAAACAAAACGAATTCGCAAAATTCGAGTTGTCCCACCTCACACGTCGTATACTCTAGATGCTGCTCCTTCCGATGACTACATGTCGATGCAGCTTTGTGTGGCTAACCAGCACCCCAATTTTGATGAAGATAAAAATGGATTGATTCGTAGAATGCGGCCAAACATGTTGAATTTTTAAAAAGTGTGGCCGTGAATGGCCAGAAAGAAGAGGAAAAATAATGGTTTGCGAAGGACAACTCTTTGAATATTGAATTTGTAAACATTTTTTGTGAATAAAATTTCAAATTTCGAAAAAAAACGTCAAAAACTTATTTATACCACTAATATCAATTGCACAAAATTCAAAATTTTGGAAAAAATAAATTCTCTAAGATACTAAAACTTTCAGTAGTTTCGAAATTTTCAATGAAAATGATCGAGCGCCTGGCTGTTCCTATCCCCGCAGAATAGGAAAATGAAATTTAAAAAACCGTGAAAACTCCTGAAGGCAAATAAAAGATTTGACAGTACAAAAAATGACAAAGTTGAAACTCTGCTTTGACCGACTACAGAGCATGTGTAGTATGTGCGCAGCCCAAAAACATTGAAATCATATAAAATTATTTGTTCCTGAAGAACCAGACAAGCTTTATTCGGTTCTTTCATACAAATTCGTTTTGGCCGGTTCTTGCAATAAACATATTTTCAAACGAATGGGCATCCCAAGAACAACATTACAGGTTCTTTAAGCCGCCTCTAAATACGGTTTACCATCATTCTGCACCACAAACGGCCATGTCAAGCGAGCCCAATAAAAATTGAAAAAAAAACATAATAAAAAATCTATTCCACATGACAAAATTCATTCAAAGATTCTTTTGAAATCGTTCAAAAGGATCTTGCAAAAGTTACAAAACATAATGCTCATTACTCAGGTTGCAAGCATTAGGTTCAAGCCTTCTATAATTTCGTAGATCTACGATATCGTGCCAATTATTACGTACATGAAAGTTATAGAACTGATCAATGATCATTTAATTTCGAAGAACCATGTTATCTAATCACATGTTGGTATCAAATTATGAGCTAAAATTGAATCCACTAGTCAAAACTACGCGAAATGAGTGGGAACAAAGAATATAAACCATTATTTTTTAACCAGAATTAAATTTACGTTTTATGGTTAATACTATGACATTAATATTTTATACCGTTATTTCCTCAGATGTAGTTTACCGAACCCGTTAATTTTTCTATATTGCATTGTTCCACTTCGAGGACAGGCATGCTTCGAAGAGAACTTCTGTGCGCCAATTATCGGTAATCATGGGATCAGAGTGCACTTGCGCATGAAGAGCATTTTCCCACTTTGAAAGAGGCCAACCATTTTTCCACTTTGCTCAGCCTCCACCTTTGATGCCGGGTGAATGTTTGATCTCTTCGAGGTTACAATTTCACTCGATCGTAGAACTTCGTTCACCTTCTTTCTATATCTAATTGAACCGTTTATGGCATTATCCATTGCTAACCTAATAAGCCTTCCATTGGTATTGGTGTTGCAGAAAATGGCACATTGAATGTTGAATGAACAAAATGCTCAGACATGAAACTTGCTCTACTTTGGAACTTAAAAATGATAGATTCAGATAACTTACTTCAAATCTGTTTATGAGGTATAGAAATCCGAGGAAGCTAGTTTGAAGCACATGAAACTAGTATTACCAAGAGTACTGAGTGTTATTTTTTACTCTAAACGCATAATTCATTATTTTGTTTTTCTATACAATTTTGCCTTGAATAAGTACAGATAAAAGATAAAATCATTAGAGCTTAGATGTCTTCAGAAAAGATGTTATTCCAAAGAACGAGAAATGGTACACTGGTTATTGTAAAACCACAAATATTTAGTTATTTGATCAAAGCTGATTTCAGTGATGCTTTTAGAAATTTGAAATGTTCCATAAATATATTATAGTTATCAAAATGAATACATTTGCCGAAGCTATACAATTTTTCCCCATCTGAAAAGTTGAAACTGACAAATAGTGTACATTCAAATATCAATGTCCCTAAAAGTACAAACGAAGCACACTTCAGTGGTACCGTGACTACTGCGTGAATTTTTCAGATAATCGGATATTTTCACCAGAAACCCAAATCTGACGGGTTTTAACCAATTTTTGTTGTTGTTTACAGTACAGGTTTGGTTCGGATTTAAAAGTTGGTGTTCATATTCGGTCGAGTTTCGGATATTCAAACCCAAAAGCGATCCATCGAGTCAGGTTCATGTTTGTATTTTATCTTTATCCAACTTTCGGCTCCGAAATTACAAGAGCAAATCTATGAGAAAATGCGCACTCAATTTTCCCGGAAATTTCTTAAACGATATTAATTTTGTTTTTGTTTCGATTATAGAGGTTTTAACCTTAAGGTTATCGAACCCAGGTGAGTTACATGAAAGGCATCGACTAACCCTTCATGCTACACCCGTCCCTTAACCGATTTTTACAAATAAAAGGTCTTTAAATTCTTTAAAAAGTTTCCGAGAAGTTGATCCAGATCCGACTTCCGGCTCCGGTATTACAGTACGATAATAATAAGTAATATGAGAAAGGCCTCATAACACCACTAAGTGGATTAGAAAAGTTTTTTTCTCGTTGTTTTTAAACGGGTACGGGTTTGGTTCGAATTAAAAATTGGTGTTTAGAGTCGGTCTAGTTTCGGGTATTCAAGCTCAGTCAGGTTCATGTTTAGAAATGTCGGCTTCGTGTCAGGTACGGGAAAAGAATTTCAATTTACATTTCAATTTAATTTACTGGTCGCGTTTAAGAAGTTGCATATCCATCAATGTCTAGTGGATATTTTTCTCAATGAGCAAAACATACTTTAAGTCTTAATACTAAAATGTTTTATTTCATCAATAATATCCTGAGATAGAGAAAAAAAAAGACATTCTAGTAAGCCTGCTAGTTGAGAATTGAAGCATTTTTCGGTTATATCGATACATAAATAGGAACTATTATTATTGTTACTAATGCACATAAGAAAAACAAATAACTTTTCTTCAGTCATCTAGGGGTTTTGATTACATGTAACCGGTTTCTTCTGAGCGTACATGCCCTTTTTTTAAATTTTTTGGTATACATGAAGATGAACTGATTCTACAACTCTCCTACCGTCAATTCGTTTCCAACTAACAAAATATACGATATTCTTTTAGAATCGAATTTTCGCTACAGAACAAAATTCTTGGGGATGCAATACCATGATGAGTAAGACGATGTCTTTCACGTATCCCACCTGGGTTCGATTACCAACCTCCGCACAAGTTTGTTTGACCCAAAGAGGCGAATGATCTTATGTTTAAAGTTTCCAAAAATCCTCAAATAGACGCTTGTAGCTCTGAAAACCCTACAATAATCTATGCCTGCGACCACAAAGCATTTCGTACTCAGCTTTCTTCGTTCCATCCGGATGTGAATGTGAAAATTTCAGTTTGATGGGAATATTATAAACGGCATGTTGGCACTGCGAACCTAACACAATACTGTCATTACCATGGGTTTAGCCATGATACAACAATTTTGATGTGCAAACCAATAGCAATTTTTATTATTAAAATCAAACATCTCAAAGGTAGAAATTAAAATTATTTAGTTTGAAATAATAGTTAAAATATTAAATTTCATAACGAAATCTGCATAACAAATGGAAACAACATATGAAATTCTGTCATTGTAATATCAAACCAAGATCAGCATATTTATAGACGACGAATTTGACTTGAAATGGTGGGATAATCCTCTTTCCAAATCCGTAGATGCTTTCCCTATTTCTGCTATGTGTTCCTTGAAACGGGTACCTAATGTTCTCTTTGTTTGTCCAATGTATTATTTATCACAATGAGAACATGAAATTTTATATACCCCCGATTTTTTCAATTTATCAGTTGGATATTTTGTAGATCCTAGCAAAGTTTTCAATTGGTAGTTAGTACTACTGAATACTAAATCCAAGCCAAAGGGTTTTAATTTTGATTTAAGTTGATATGCCATGTTTGAGTTGAAGTCCACCGATATTCTTTTCAATTTTTCTGATGGGGGTCCAAGGTTTGCCATAAATAATTCGCATAAAAACGGGGAGAGCGGATTACCCATTGGGGCCCCTTGTAATTGTTTATAAAATTCACCTCTAAATGTGAAATAATTTACATTCATGCAAAGTCGAGTTAGGTTAAGATAAGACCTTACTTTGCATATCCATAAACTACTACTCTCTTCCAACAGATTGATTGAGTTACATCGAAAGATACCATTATTTCGTCATCTTCGATTTCACCTGAGTTCAGAAGTTGAGTAGCGAACTCTTGTGTATTGGGAATAGACCTACTAAAAAACTTTTTCGGCATATTTTTGAATTCTTCCACTAGCCATTTGAAGATTTTTTGGGTAGGGGCTCCAACTGAAGAAATAATTTCCCTTTTTTCATTCCCAGGTTTATGGACTTTGAGGCGGCTGAGGTTAATATCGAAGTTAGGATTACATTCAAGGAGAGTTTTATCTACTCTTTTAATAATTTCTGGAAGGGGGTCGGATCGCTGTTTCCTATAAGGTCCGTCATTAATTTTTGGTGTTATTAGACTGTCATAATCATCTTTTTCTATAATAACGACTTTGTTTCCCTTGTCAGCCTTTACATAGAAAACTGACTTTTCCCGCAATTGTTTAACTAGCTCTCTTTCATTTTTCGTTTGTTGATATCTTAATGAGTGTTTTCAATGACTTCAGCTATAATAGTTTTGGCGTCATTTATTTTAGAAAAAGAAAGGTTACAGTTATTTAGACCAGTTTCAACGTCTATAATAACTTCTTCGAGATTAACTTTGGAAGAAATAGCATACACTCCAAAAAAATTTGAACTTTACAGGTGACTTAATCCGTCATACGATGTAATTCATAAAGACCTAATTTGTCAAATGACGGAAAATTTTATATGTAATGACTTAATGTTAGATGAGCTTGAATTTTACTGGTTTCGACTGTAACTTGCATTCTGCTAGAAGGTGCGACTGTATGAATTTAAATGCACCTTTTACCAGCCAAGCAGATGCATGTTTCTGTGGCTCAGTCGATTAACAGACGTATGTGCGATCCAATGATTCTTGGTTCAAGTCGCGGCGGTTGCTATCAGTATTCTATTTTTTTATTTCAATGAATTTCATGTCATGGAGTTTTAGACACAATATTAAATGTTCTTCCACCTAAATTTGCGTGAGCTGCGACGCTCCATTTATGTGCATCTAATAAGATGTAAAATTACAGGATTTTTTTAAGTGTGTAATTTAATCCAAAGTTGAGAAGATTTGTTTGTTCGTTTGTGAAATTTTGAGATGAACGATTGACTAGGAAGTTCTCTGAAAACTGTATCGAAAGTTTAATTTCGCTCAATGATCAAATAATGCAATGCAAATTGCGATCAACCAAAATTATGTTCATACAAGAAATACTCCATCTAGAAATCACCTAAACTTTCCATTTCGTATAATTCGAACGGCTACCGAACAGTGACATCTTCATCGCACAAATCAGTTGGAATTCCTGTAGATATATCGCGAACACGTAAGAGCCTCTCTTCAACAAGGTGAAGAGGAAAATTGTATTTATTTAGCTGAAATATTTCTGATGAATTATTCATGGCGTGTTTGTGATGGGCCGACAGGTTCACATTCGCACGCATTGGGACGCTGTTGGAAGCATCCTCCGAAGGTTTATGGCCACGGTACGGCACCGGCACCGGACCAATATGCGCTTCGGTGACATTATTCAATAGACAAGCATACCGAGCGTGGGGAAGATGGTGAATCGAACGGACCGGTTTTCGGTTCGACATTAAAAAGCCGCACGGTGACTCTTTCCAAATAGTGACCGGCCGGCATTAGGCTCATATCCGGTGGAGAAAGGCATAGAAACTAATTGGTTATTCAACAGTACTAAAATCGATTCTCTTATGCATGAGCGGGTCTATTCTATTGGTCCCAGTGGGTTTATGGATGTACAACACGGCGAATTTCTTACATAATAAAACTCTATATGTTGCCCTTTGGTATGATATTTCACAGCTTTGAGTTTACCGAAATGTTCAGGCTCGACTTAAAGGCTTCATCGATTTTTTCACGCATAACACGTATCGATTCCCATGAAACATAAAGCAATCATTTCTAATAAAATAATTTTGAACAAATTACTGCGAAAATAAAATATATTGCAAATAAAGTGCTGAGCAATCGTTGACATCAACGATATTTTGGAATGTTCTCACCAATAATATGAATGAGTAATTTATGTTTTCATTGCAAATTACTTCAAAGTATATATTTTGACCTAGCCGCTGGTTTTACAAGTCATAATTTCTCAACACCTGAAAAAACTCTCAATGTCTGTAGGATCGTGAGACTAGTCATGGAGTTGTTTACTGGAAAGTACCAAAATGAAGCATTACGCTAAGGCACTGACATTTTCAGTTTTAATTTAAAATGTTTTATAAACTGATGCATAGTTGTAACGTATGATTGATTCTTCATGAACAAGTTATAAATAAAAACGCAATGAGTGACACTCCAGAGCTTCATGATGGAGAATTTCACCCTCCCTTATTTGGTTCTAGTTTAACCGGAGAACAAAATGTGTCAGGTTCCTTTGCGTAACCCTGTATGTTGAATGCTCTGTGTTACATACCTATGAATCTAAAAATTTTGAGTTAATTTCCAAAAAAGAGTGGTTAGGAAGAATAGCTATCGATTACCGTATGGGAATGTATGGGTCATTGCATAAGCGATCGGGAGCTTCCACCGTATCCCGATCGCTGTCGACTAATCGGACTCAACTCATTGTAACGACGCAGAAAATATCAGAAAGTTATTTAGTCTTTACTTGATTTAGGCTCTACTTGATTTTTGTGCTTTCCAACGATCGCTGCGCTCTGCCAGTTTACTTCCGCTGAGACTTTATCGTACGACGTTCAGGTATTATGACATCATATTTTAGGATATTTGGCACTATTGAACATCTTTTCGATTTTGGTGAACAATCTCGTAAATTTGCGCAGGAAGAATTGCGATGAGCAATTTTGTTTGACCAAGTTAATTCCAAATAACGTCAACTTTTCTTACTTCGGGGTTCCACAAAAATAATAAAATATGTGCTGTGCCATTATTCGAATGCTGTATTTTTAAACAGATATGACAAATAATTGCCGGAATACAATGCTTTCACTCGATTCAAAATCCAAGATGGCGACTTCCGGTTTATCAAGATTCTTAAAAAACCTTCACTGAATGAAAAACGATGTTTGAGGTGGTTCTGAAATCCAAGATGGCGACTTTCGGTTCATTGATATTTCTTGAAACCCTTACAATGTGGCTATTTTCAGAGCAGATTTGACGAATAGATGCATGAAAACGTTTGTTTTAGGTCGTTCATCAACATATTTTTTTTACTTTTAGTTCGTAAATGGAGTTCTGAGTGTAGGTATATTCAATTCGAACACAATTATATATTTACAATATGTCTTGCTATCATGTCGTAGTCACGTTGCCAAAAAGAAACCGTGCTGAAAACGAATCTTGGCAGAAATCTGTGCTAAAGAGTACTATACTAAATCGTGTCAATTTCTCCAAAACAATTACATTGAAAATTGTGTTCAAATTAATTTCGAAAGATCACTTTGCCGTGCTTTGTGCTATTTAAGTATAACGGAGATGTCGTTTACAACAACAACAAATCGATATTTCCGTAAATAGTAAACTGTTTTCAACAATCTATGGCTTATTAAATAGGTACCGTAGGTTTCTAACGTATTTGGTTTACAAGGTCAATGTTGATGGCAATGGCAAGCTGAATCGATTGGTATATGAAACTCATTCCTCCGGGCGTCGGATTTTTTTTCAAAATTTATGCGAATTCCACACCTTTTTAAGAGATATAACAATATTATTTGAAACGAAAATTTTATTAGAAACCATCATCGGTAAAAGACTGAATAAGACTGCAGTTGTTTTTCGAATAAATAAGATAGTGATTTCAAAAGAACGCATAATTTTTGTTTCAATATATATGAATGAACATTTGAATATTTCATATTTGATTTCGTGTTCTAAATAGGTGCATAAAATAGATGTAGATTCACAAGAAATTTTATCGGTGTTTCCTAACTACGGAACAATAATCGTGAGAACAAAAACGCAAAAACAAGTCAAACCAAGGATGGCATTTATCGTATCAAATAACGCTCTCTACCAACTCTTTACACGATTCATTCAGTACCATCAAAGAGAGACGGATATCATCGCAGCAACAAAAAATCGACATGGTTCATTTAACATAGAATAAACACCAGTGCGAGAGCGAATTTCTCTCGATGACCCGTCTGAGCATCACGGGTTAACACGCTGCTGTGGAATTCTCTCTGAAGCAACAAACGGTCGCTTATTCTCATTTCGCGATCCGATTCTATATGGACAGTTGATAATTGCGATAGAATCATTTTTTTATTCTTTTTATGTGCATATAAGTTGTGTCTATGAAAATGTATGTGAATGCTCCACACAAGGATTTTGACATATTGCAACCTAGTATGAGTCAAGTATGAAGCATCAAGTCGAATTATCGATTCGATTTTCTGCGATAATTGTCAACTTGCGATTCTCTCTTGGTAAATTCCACACAGCACCGATCATTATCAGACTGTAAATTTTTTAAAGGGCCGTGAAATACTCATAGCATGATGTGGAACGAAGAAATGTAGAAAAATTCTTTCACGGTTCATGCATTGAGAGACACGAGTTCTTGTACCATCTTCTACCAGATTGAAAATGGTGTATGTAATGTTGAGAAATATTGAGCAGCTTCTGTCAAATTATCGGCAATCACCAACACTGAGTAAAAATTTTTACCATCTAAATTACCACAACCTATTACTTACGAGACGTCAGCTTAGACATCGCACTCTAAGTTTGTGAAAATCGGTCAAACCATTGCAGAAAAAGTGAATGAGATCCATTTTCAAAACCAGGATAGCCAAAATAAGTTTGTTTGACTGTCTACTGATAATGACTATCAAACGTTTGATAGTTTTGAGGCCGGTTTAGAATTTTTTCAAAGTTTTCTGTTTCGCCTCGTTAAGTGATAGTATAAAATTTCTAGTAAACTTTATCCTATAATTCCGGAACCGATAGTTGAATCCAAATGAAACCCAGAAGTTTGGTATAGAACCAAGAGACCATTCATTTAAATCTAAGTTTGTAAAAATCGGTCACGCCATCTCTGGGAAAACTGAGTAAGTGATTTAAAATTGGAATTTCGACAATTATAACCCTATAATTATCTCTAGCCAAAAATTATTACTTGCACATGAATGGAGCGTCGCAGTTCACGCAAATTTACGTGGATAAGCATTATGCACTAAATGTGTCTGAAAATCCATGAAATTAAATTCATTATGAAAAAAATGAATACTTATAGAAACAACCGTGACTTGAACAGAGAAACATTAGATCGTAAAGTACGTCTGTTGATCGACTGAGCCACAAAAGCACACACCAGTTTTACTGGTAGAAAGTGCATTTAAATGCATACAATCGCACCTGCTAGCGGAATGCAAGTTACAGTTTAGACTAATAAAATTCAAGCTAATCTAACATTAGGTAATATTACAAATGAAATTTTCCGTCATTTGACAAATTAAGTGTTTGTGAATTACATCGTATAAGGGATTAAGTCACCTGTAAATTTTTTTTTGTGTGCATAATTCCGGAATCGGAAACCAGATCCAAACAAAGTTCTGGATTTTTTTATGGAATCACAAGACCTTTCATTTGAATCTAAGTTTTCGAAAATCGGTTTAGTCAACTTCGAGAAAAAATGGTGCACTATTTTTCTCAATTTTTTGCACTTTTTATCTCATATTTTCGAAACCGAAAGTCGAATTCAAATAATATACAGGACTTTTGAATGGGACCACAAGACCTTTCATTTGAATCTGAAAATCGGTCCAGCCATCTCCGAGGAGAGTTAATGCAAATAAACGTTACATACACACATACTGGCCAAGAATACTCCGTCCAATGAAGTAATATTGAGCCATTGTCAAGCGGAATCTCAAGAAGTGACCTCAACTACCGTGCATAATTTGACGAAATAAGGGGCATGGAAATTCGCATGAAAAAGGAAGCTCTTTAATTTTGTGTGATCTTAGAAAAGAAGTATGACTTTTGTCGTGAATACGACTTACTTTACTATGGGCCCCCTTCCAAAATTTACCCTCTGAGAGAGTGATAAGTTTTTGATCGTGAATATCTCTTGTTGTATCTAACGAATTAACATAATTTTTGCTACATGCCATCGGAAATATGATCACAATTTCATGATAAAATTTTCAGTTGTGTGACATAATCTCAAATAATTCAAAATTAAACTTTTCTGAATATTTGGTATAAACGAGTATCAAAGAGGATAATTTATAAGGTGCGTTTGCCTTTCTCGTTTTTTGAAATCTCATAGCTCAGTGATCTGTGAAAGGATTTATATAATCTAACTACCAATAGAATCGAAATTTTTCATTTTAAACGTGTATAGCAACAGCATTGAAGTATTTCAATAGTACACAATTGAAAAAGCTGTCTTATTTGACCCATGTCAACACCAGCCAATCAGAACGCGTTCTGAGGAAGAGAACAAAATATCTGCTGTTCCGAACAGTGCTTTATATCGTAGTGAGTTCCACAATTTTGTCCTTCTGAAAGGCAGGAATGAATCCCGTACAGCATCCTGATAGTTTCTTTCAATGAAATGCAAATCCAAAATGAAATAATCGACATTAAAGGTCTGTATGCGGCTATTTTTATAGCCGTTAGGATCGCTCATTAGTGAAAAAGCTACAAACGAAAGCACGTAAAAAGAAACCTCTTAACAAAAATTGGATCAGTTTGGATTCTATCGCCACTGCTAGCAGATGTATTGTGTGTCGTTTGCAAAACTAGTTTCGCTTCCGACAAGAGCGATAACGTCACAGCTGCCAGTTGTTTGTATTGGTGAAAAAACAACGAAAAGAGGACAACGGTGGAGAGCATCACACAAAATCAGCCGTTATAATGGCTCTAAAAGTTTTCTAAATAACTATTAGGATTTCTTGCTCGCAAATCGAAGGTAAATATCCTCAGTTTAGTGCAAATCTAGAACTGTTTGATTAGATTTGTGCTCTTTTCACTGTGTGAAATTCACAGTAATCGAGATCAAGTGAAGCTTTCTTTGTTTTTGCGAAAAATGTGAAAAATGTGTTAGGGAACATATCAGTTGTTTTCGTATTCACTTCATCCAGTTATGTCTCTGACATTACCCACCCGCCTTTTTATGTGAAGTTTTAAGGATTTACACAAATTTTCTCGTAGGTAACAATTTAATACCAAAGGAGGTCAATATTTCGGTTAAAGTTTTTTAGAAATTTAATTGAATATTGTTTTCTTCCTGCAACAATTTAACAAACTCACCTATTCTCGACTTCCGTGGTGTGACTCCGTTGCTTGTGCCACCATTGGCCATCTTGGGGTGACCCTTGGTACCTTGGTTACTTAGACTACTGCTATCACTGGTGTAGGAGAAACTAGTTGAGGTAGAGGGTGACGAAGTGGTCGATGGAGAGCTGCAACTAGTGGCGGTGTAGGAGGCCGAACCGGACGAGGTGGAAGAGCAGCCTACCGATGCAGCGAATAGATCCGAAAAAAGCAGTCCCGGTGCGACCGGTTCGACCCTTCGCTGTTGTTCGTCACCATGCTCGTGAGCGAATTCTTCGTGCTGTTGCTCCTGACTGTCGTAGGCATTCCCCAGCTCGGAATGTCGCAAAGGCGAGAGGCTGAGCAATTTCGGTGATTCGGTGGATCGTTTGAACCACCGCATCATTGGATGACTGTTACTTTGTCTAGTATGGAACCGAACGATGATTGCGTTCGGTATTTCAGCTCGAACTGAGGGAATCGTGGAATCGTAATTGCGACCGTTGAAGGTTGTTGAGTTGAAGAAACTGTAACGAAGCGATACCAAAAACAAAACTTTTACTTTTTTGTTTTCTTGACGGTGTGCAAAAATTATCAGGTCTATAGTTGTTTCATGCATCTTTGAAAAGATAGTTATTGTGATACTTCTGTTTCACTTGTTTATTATGATGCATAATGGATATAAGAGAATACTCATTTATAGAGCAGCAAATAAAAAAGAACGAAAAGTACCCAATATTTTTTTAGCTTGAAAAGTGAACTGGAATTTCCGTGTTTATTAAACCATGAGAATACAGGTGCAAAAGTTTGGCGTGCTGCGTTAATCACTCAACTGTGAACAACGAGGGTCAAGTTTCCACCCGTAGCAAATTGCCACTACGAAAAAAGGAGCTTAAGGAGCTCTAGCTGCTACATTCGAAGCAACGAAACAAACGTGATAAAACTACTTCAGTGACGTCATACGGCTACAGTATTAAATTGCTGACACTGCAATTTTTAAACATTTAAAGGACCATCAATCATCAATGTCAGCATTTGAAAAAAGTTCGAAATTATGATGTTTTTGTAACAATATCACATACAGTTTATACCGGTTTCTTCTTTAAGTTCGAGATATTTTGGCTAACTATATAACAGTCTACAAACATAGAGCACAACTCAGTACATTGTAGCATTATACCCGGGAAGAAGACGTTTGGTCCATTTATACGAAATGAAATCCATTGCAAGTTTGATATTTGTTGGATTAGCAGCCATGTGTCTGGTAAGCTTCAAAGTATGATTAAAAGTCAAATTAAATTCGATATGACAGTTTCACATTGCAGGCTGAATACACTGCAAAACAACAAGAGATACTAGCTGAAGTCGTTGGAAAATGTGCTGTTGAATTGGGTGTGAAGATAAACAAAGATCTTATTGAGCGTTCCAAATCCAGTGGAAACCCATTTCCTGAGGATGAGAACTCGAAGGTATGTCGAAGCTCCAAGAGTAATTAGTGTCAGTACCCGATCATCAAGCCGTAACAAGTTTATAACAAAAAGTTTTTTACGTATCAAGTGCTGATATAAGTCTGGTCTCGTTAGTAGTTAAAATATCAAAATTTTCTAACAAGTAACAAGAAGAGAAATAATTTAAATACGGTGTGTTGGTCGGGTAGCGTTCGAACAATGATTTAACTATTATGCTTTACTTTAGAAAAAATATTAAAAGTATCGAAAAAATGATAAAAATGTGATACGACACTGTTTCACTACACAAAAATAAGGCTCAACAGAAAACATTTTCTTCTTACAGAAATTTGTCGCTTGTTTCCTTAACAAGACTGGTGTACTGACAGCTGACGGTAAGATTCAGACTGAAAAGTTCATCGCATTTCTGTCCGAGGGTCACGACGCTAAAGCTGTAACTGAGGTAGCTGAAAAATGTGCTACGGTAGAAGGAGATACCATTGAAGATAAAGGATACAACTTCCATAAGTGCTTCTGGGCGGAGAAAAAGTTTGAATTGTAACAGACAGACGAGAAAAAAACAGGGAAAAATGAAAATAATCTTGACATGAAAAATAAAATGTAAAAAAATGATAAACATGAAGTCCTCGTTTTCAAAAATGTTCCTAATTGGTTTTCTTTACTGAGTACTGAGTTCCAACATCTTGCGAAACTTGAAGCAATTATGTTCCTCCATATCCTCGATTTTGGATATGCAATCACTGCGTGAAAACCATCTTGTGAACCGAAGCTCGGAGGGCCGAGTGTCATATGCCATTCAACTCTATTCGTCGAGCACGCAAAATGTCTGTGTGTACACGGAACGACCGAAATTAGCTCTGCGCCTAATTCGTATTACTGTTTTTGAATTAGTTGATTTTGACAACAAAAATTCAAAAATATCTATGAAATTAGTTGCAATTCAAAATTTACTTTGTTGAAAAAAAATCCTGTTTTTAGAGAATGTTATTTGGCGAATATCCTGGACACAAACCCTAACAAATCTAATCCAATACGAATTTTTCATTGACAACTAATTTTGTGATTAAAATTAGAAAATTTGACTCTGTCTATCTGTCTCCATCACTGCTCAAAGACAGCACAAAGTAAACAAAAATGAAATTGGTTTTATTAACAAGTTTATTAGCTAAAAACTCATGAGAAGTATAAAAGCAAAACAATCAAATGACAAGCTAAGAAGCATAGTCTTGTTGAAACTGTTTGCAAAATGTGTTGATGCTTTTCGCATGTGTTACGATATATACACATTCAAATTTCTAAACCGATATATAAAAATGCCGTAAACTGTTAGTGGAAAGTGTATTTATTCAGAATTTGCGCGCATTTGATGCGAATGAGCGTAATAATGTTTTCACGTGGAACAGTGAAGTGAGATTCGAATGTTGCACTTTAATCGTATATGTCAAACGAAGTTCGTTGTGTCTTCCAACCTATATTGAAACTGGTTGTAGTTTTTTTAGCAGAAGGCTATATCGAAACAAAAAGAAAGGTAGGTTTATATTTGTTCAAACAATAGTTTTGGATCAAGAAAATCAATTTCGCTGAGACGAATGAGAAAAGAGTTATTAAGAAGAGAAATTTTATGAAAAAGAAGTTTATCTTTCATTTATGTCTTTTCCTATAAATACAACACGGGAAGTCGCTATCGTATTTATACCTGCCAACATAGAAAAGACAAAATTCTTTTCGGTAGTAGTATGCCATCTAGTGGCTAGTATTCATTACAGTGTTAACATGTTTTCGGTGACAGTGCGCCATATAGCAGCAGATTGCTGAAACCAATTCAATTCAACCATTTATGTTGGTTGAAAACAAAATTTTATTTTTCTAATTCAACTAAACAAAATAGTTGAATGGAAATGGAGTGTGCCTTAGCTAAGAAATGACATCACGATTAATTGGTAAATTCAACTAAAAAAATAGCTATTTCAACTGATGCACACTCAACTCCATTGGTATTTTTTTCATCTTTTGATGAGCTTAGAACAGCCGAACTACCGAACATTCTCAATCTACTGATATATCAGCACGAATAAACATTTATTGACAGCAGTACCTTAAAGCACCGCTGTGATGAAATAATATTTTCACTGAAAAATTCAGCTTCAGATTTGTAATCAAACTTAAGTGTGTACTTTATCATTATTAAGAGAATCGAAATTAGTAAAAAAAATCGGAAAATCAACTTATTTCTTTCGCCAAAATGCTGATTTCGGTCTTTCCGTCTGTTAATATGTATATGAAACAAAAGTATGAACTCGATTTTCCCGGATGGCTGAACCGATTTTCACAAACTTCGGTTCAAATGAAAGGTCTCTTGATCCTATAGCGTGCTATTGAATTTTATCCAAATCGAAATTCCAGTTCGGGAGTGAAAAAAGGTGCACTCGACTTTCGACCCACACACTTAAAAAAAATCCTGTGATTTTACATCTTATTAGATGCACATAAATGGAGCGTCGAAGTTCACGCAAATATACGTGGAAGAACATTTAATATTGTGTCTAAAACTCCACGACATGAAATTCATTGAAATAAAAAAATAATACTGATAGTAATCGCCTCTGCCACAGAAGCATGCATCTGCTTGGCTGAAAAAAGTGCATTTAAATTCATACAGTCGCACCTGCTAGCAGAACGCAAATTACAGTCGAAACCAGTAAAATTCAAGCTCATCTAACATTAAGTCATTACAAATAAAATTTTCCGTCACTTGACAAATTAGGTCTTTATAAATTACATCGTATGAAGGATTAAGTCACCTGTAAAATTCAAATTTTTTTGGAGTGCACAACCTGCTATTGAATATCTTTCGGTTTCGAAGTTACTGGGAAAAATGTACACAACAAAAAAATCTGAATAATATAGGTGACTTGATTCCTCATACGATGTAATTCATACAGACCTAATTCGTCAAATGACGGAAAATTTCATTTGTATTGACTTAATGTTAGATTAGCTTTAATTTTACTGGTTTCGACTGTAACTTGCATTCTGCTAGCAGGTGCGATTATATGAATTTAAATGCACCTTTTACCAACCCAGCAGATGCATGCTTCTGTGGCTCAGTCGATTAACAGACGTACATGCGATCCAATGATTCTCGGTTCAAGTCGCGGCGGTTGCTATCAGTATCCTTTTTTTATTTCCACGAATTTCATGTCATGGAGTTTTAAACACAATATTAAATGATCTTCCACGTGAACTTGCGTGAACTGTGACGCTCCTTTTATGTGCATCTAATAAGATGTAAAATCACAGGGATTTTTTAAATGTGTACCAAGAACCGATCGATGGACCAATTTTAACAAGCTTAGGATCAAATGAATGGCATTACAATGCCATGGAACTTTTTCGAATTTCAACCGGATATGACTTCCGGTTTCGGAAGTACAAGCGAATAAGCATAAAAATTTCAAGATCAAGAGCGTATTTCTATATATGACTGAAAAATCGAGTAAAATATTTTCATCTAACCATATAATTCTTCCAATAGGTATTTGTCATTTGGTTAGATGATGGCCGAAGACATTAATTTTGGATATACAGGATCGTTCCGAAAATGCCGGATAAAGTGATCGTGTGCACCAAACAGGAAATCACTCCAATTTTCACAAACTTAGACTCAAATGAAAATTTATTGCTTTGTCATAATCCGATTTAAAATTTGGTCCGGATCCGGCTTCCGGTTCCGGAAATACAAGGTGAGTTGTGCATAAAATAGCTACCCATCATCTACAGCGATAATGCAAAAAACAGAAATTTTGTTCTAAATTTAATTCCAATTTATAGATTATGTTAGTTGCAGGCCAAACGAACCGAATTCACCCATACCGGTTCCCAGTTCGGGTGGTCGGTTCAATACATAAGGTTCAATGCATAACGTAAATTTAATTTCACGTAAATTAAATAAAACATCCCGTTATTTCCAACTTTTCGCGTAAAAAAAAGGTTTTTTTTCAATTCCTTTCGATTTTAGTGTAAATAACATAAAAAATCTAATTAATATCTAGTACCATCTGAGAAAAATATCTAGTACCATCTGAGAATATTCTGCGACTGTGTAAATCCGTAAGAGATGTTGCAAGATCCAAGAACTACTTGGATAATTTATTGTGCCACAGCAAAAACTACAACGGCTAATGCCTAACTTTTTTTCTCTGTTCATATTTTGCGAGCTATACATTGCTTACTTGACTATTTATAGCTGTTTCAGGTATATAATAAACTCTCTATTGTAATCGGTTACGTTGTTAGACCTATATTCCAAGGAGGTTTTGGATGGAGAAGAACTTCCACTGACATTACTACTAGGAGCATGTACTTAAATTACAACGGCTAAATCACTAACTTTTATAGCGGTTTCTGAGCAAATTATGATTGTGTAATAATAGACAACGAAACGAATGTCATTGAAGAGTTTAAACAGCTACCAGCATTGAACTTTACACTGGCATGCATTTAAATGGAGTATTTCTGTACGAAGAAAAGGCAAAGTTTCCTCAAGATTATTTAATGTTGCAAGCTATTTGCAGCTGTGACAGAAAAAGTTAAAATTATGTTGAAACCCCGAACTATGAATAAGTGAGTATACCACGAAGAAAGCTGAGAGGAGCATCTATTTTTATTTCAAAGTATGATGATTGTAACGACTGGAAGATTAGTGTTTGTAAGTATTGACGGCTTTCTCGGTCACAAATCATTTAATTCTTAAATTTCCCGATGTTTTAACCGTTTTTGATGGCCTATTTCAAGGGAAAATTTAGTCAATTAGAGTCTGAAACTGTTATCGACCAGCAAATGCAAATTTCCGCAAAGCAATTAAAGCCGTTTAAAATAGTTTAACTTCTTGCCGTTGGCAATCAACGTATTCGAAAAAAACGAATTGACTAAATTTCCCTTGAAAAAGGCCATCAAAAACGGTCGAAACCTCGGACAATTTAAGAATTCGTTCGTGAGCCTAGTGCTTTGTCACTGAGAACGCCGCCAATACTTATAAAAGGCATTTCAAAGGTTTCTTGATTCGTCGACGCCTTTTTTGACTTGATTTGGCATCTTGCCTATACGCTAAAGCTGTTTTATTTTGGAATGATTCAAATAACGGACATTGTGTAGAGGAAGCGTCCAATCAGTCTATTAATAACTCATCAGCTGACGAACAACTGTATAATGAAGGAATAATCGAAAGAGAAAATAAACAAGAAGAATCTGTCATTGACTTTTAGGCCTATTGGAAATGTTGACGTCGCAGTGTATGCTGTTGAATTCAGTAGAGTTTAATGATTTGCTTCAGATAACGGGTATATCGAATATGAAAATGTTAGACATAAAATTTAAGCGTGAGAAGTGTATCGAAAAGTATTCAGCATCTTTGGACGCGATCTTAATCATCTGGTTTTTTAGTGTATACATTGAAAAACGTATGTTCTCCTATCAAAAGTGACGGTGCATTCGAATTGCTTCATTTCAGTTGTGAATTGATACAATGACAAGAATCAAATTGCAACCTAGAATCAAATTGCGACACGGATTTAATTCACCACATAAGTGTGAACACCAATAAGCATGATACAGATTTTTCTTAAAGGATTTGCCAAGATCAGGCAGAAACCCTGGTCTCAGATGACCTATTTTAGATGACAAAGTAGTGGCGTACATCACGCCAAACCGATCGGTATCACACCGTTTTTGCCTTTCTCTATAGAAAGGTATTAGAATTGCTGGAAAACCCGACTTTCGAACGGAGCCTCGGAGACCCATAGTGTTATATACCATTCGACTCAGTTCGTCGAGATCGGAAAATATCTATGTGTGTATTTGTATGTGTGTGTGTGTGTGTGTGTATTTTCTCAGAGATGGCTCAACCGATTTTAACAAACTTGGGGTCGTTTGAAAGCTACTGTCGGGCCATTGATCAAGTTCGAAGATCAAATGGCTGTGACTTTTGGTTCCGGAGATATGATTGTATAAGTGATGTAACCGACAAAAAGCGTTGTATTTGAACGCGCTCAATTTTCTCAGAGATGGCTGAACCGATTTGAACAAACTTGGGCTCGTTTGAAAGCTACTGTCGGACCATTGATCAAGTTTGAAGATCAAATGGCTGTGACTTTTGGTTCCGGAGATATGATTGTATAAGTGACGTAACCGACAAAAATCGTTGTATTTGAACGCGCTCAATTTTCTCAGAGATGGCTGATCCGATTTTAACAAACTTGGGCTAGTTTGAAAGCTACTATCGGGCCGTTGATCAAGTTCGAAGATCAAATGGTTGTGACTTTTGGTTCCAGATATATGATGGTATAAGTGACGTAACCGACAAAACACGTTGATTTTTACCGCTCTTATATATATAAGGGTGCCAAAATTTTGGGATCAACTCTTTTTTGTTAAGTTCTAGTGCTCAAAAGTTTAAGCACCTCGAAAAAAGTCTTCATGCAAAATTTGACCTAAATCGGACATGCTTAAGGGGTGCTGCCCGGTGGTAAAGGTTTGACAATTTTCGATCTTGAAAAAGCACCATAGGGGGGAGTACATGAAATTTCCAAAATCGAAAATTTTTTTTGATGCCGAAACTCTTAAAACTGCATGAAACATCGAAATTTAGTGACCTCTCAAAAAAAATTTTTTTTTTTAAAATCAACTTTCTGGGACTTAGAAAAATTTTCATATTTTTTCTAAGTCCCAAAAAGTCGACTTTTTCAAAAAAAATTTTTTTCGAGATGACACTAAATCTCGACGTTTCATGCAATTCTAAGCCTTTTGGCATCAAATTTTTTTTTCGATTTCGAAAATTTCATGTACTCCCCCCTATGGTGATTTTTCAAGATATATGAAAATTCCACTGAGTGGACTAAGAAGGCTTTTTTTAGATTAGCATCACTGATTACAAATAGGCAACGCAAATGTCAAGCACTAGTTTGGAAAAATGATGCTGACTATGTGACATAAACACTGAAGCATGCTTTTGTGAACTACTCGAATCAATCTGAATCAATTGGTGTCAAAATTAGTATCCAAATTTATTTAATAAAAGTATGAAACATATTTTCATGAGACTGTTATGAAAGAAGAGAAAGGCATTATCACACCACTAGGTGGATTAAGAAGGGTTTTATTTATATTAATAATGATGAAAGTCAAAAGTAGTGAATAGTTTACTTGCGCGCATATACCAATGCCTAGTGTGAATTGTTTAACAATATCATAGTATAATGATTATACATCGCTAGGTGGACTCAAACGAGTTATTTCTTCTATAAATGCAAACAATTTTAATAACAGTCTATTTATTTATTCAATACCAAGGATAATAATCAGAAAAGAAAAATTATAACTTTCAATGCTGTATTCAGGTCTTACAACTCAAAGGTCAATTCTTTCCAGAAGCACTGTTCAAAATTATATGCCTTATCTTCGACGGTATCTCCATCCACCGTAGCACATTTTTCGACGACGTCTGTTAAGGCCTGAACATCGCGGCCTTCGGACAGATAGTCGACTAATGCTTGAACTCTAATGTTTCCATCTGAGTCAATCATACCAGCTTGAGTATACCAACAGGCTAACAATTTCTGCAAAACGAATTGAACCATATTCTGAATCATAGCAGTTCGAAGTTTTGCGATATGACCAAATAACTTTCGCAGTTGTTGCTTACCTTCGATGCCTCATCATTTGTAAAAACGTTTCCGGTGATTTTGGAACGTTCTATAAAGTCACTGTCGATTACCATAGCCAATTCTATGGCACATTTTGCGTACACATCAGCTGTGAATTGATTTTGTTTTTCTGTATACTTAGCCTGTAACGTAATATTGTTACATTGTATTCATTTTAATGTGTTAAATTTCGAAACATACCAGACACAAGGTTACTAGTCCCAATAATATTACATTTCCTATGAAATTCATATTGTTTCAATTGATCAAACGATCTCTTACTTAACGCGATGCCGCAAAGAACTGAATCGATCTTGATGCTCGTATACTATTTTATAGTCAAATAAAATATCTTCAACTCAGACTAAAACATTCAATGAATGATTGATGAAACTGTCAATTTACTATTTTTGTACGAAAAGGCACCGTCATTGACATATGCATTAACGTTATAAAACATATTAGTGAATCATATTACTGGAAACTATTAGCTAGTAGCGTTAGAGTAATATGAAACTATCCTGCGAACAAACGTACTGCGACGCACAAAACAGTTATGCGAGTCAGTCTTACGAGAAATTTGACAAGACGTCATCTACACCCCGATACTTGATCTACACCAGTCTTCAACAACGCCAGTACTTCAGAAAAAATGATCAATGTACAACAATGCCTGTCTGCTTCAGCTATTTACAAACATGACAATACCGGACCGATGGACGAGAACGTGAAAAGTAGACCGTTGCCCCCAACCCCCACTTAATTTTCAGGACAGCAATGAGAATGCTTCTTTCCCAAACAAAGGGTAACAACGAGATCCAGTAATTAAAAGAACATTTTTTTTATTAAATCTCTACATGGCATGGCATTTTTAATAAAAAAAAAATCTACAAAACAACACACTCTATTTATCATTACCAATGGTAGCATTTACCAATTCGTTCAAACATTCAAAAACCATTCTAGGCATCCCCTGCGAAGTTTTCAATCCAGTAGTCGGGCAAACACTCGACCGGTGGTTTCTCGTTTGCGATAGTGGTTCAAAAGCCACCGAGATTATAAAATCTTGTAGACTAGTTACACGAACGGTTACAACATTCCTGCTCCAGAAGTTTCTAATCGAGTATCCAAGTTGGCTAGTGTTATGCACAGAAAAAAATGATGAACTTTACAGGTGACATAATTTTACAAACGATACAATTCATAACTACACTCTTAGAAAAAATAAAATTTACGCTTGATGTAAATTCAAGCCTGTCGTAATTTCTTCGGTGATGACACAATATTACATTTTATAACAAGTAAAAATTAATTTTGCGTCTGTATCGATGTAAGCTTCAGCCAAATTAACTGTGAAGTTAATGATATGACTTATCTTTACATGCTTTGAAATGCATCTATAAAGATGTAAATTTTTCTAACTGTGTACTTAACTTTTCAATTGACGCAACATTCCACTCGTACAGAACTTTTCAGGCTCCGGAATGTAATTCATACTCGGCATGTATTTATATGTATAAATTATTCATTGTAACAGTTATTCATTGAATAGATATGTGCTTCTATGGCTCAGTCGATTAACTGGTGTGCTTTGTGATCTAATGTTTTGCTCGGTTCAAGTCGCGAAGCTGCAATCCATCTTTTGTTTTTTATTTACTTCGATATCAATACACGTATTTTTCAAATTACACAATTTTACATGTTCTTGAATAAAAATTTGCGTGAAACACGACGCTCACAAGAATTTTGTGGCTACGATCTTTTTGACATTAAGTACACCCAAACCTCCATTTACGAATCTTATATATGTATGTATGTATGCTTACACACTCACTCGTTTGCGTATATGTGTATATATTTATACATATAAATGATCGCTTTGACTTCACCAATATTTATATGTATTAAGAAATACAAATATTTGCACACATGCGTACGTATATCAATACATATATACATATATACGTTACGTAAATGGAGGTTCGGGTGTATCCTTCCAGGTCGGGGCTCGAACGTACGAGAACTGGGTCATGAGATCTACGCACTGAATCACCAACTAGGAACAATTCTTAATTCAGCTTCAAAAATGTTCGACAGGTGAAGTATGTGGACGAACGTAATCATGATGGATTTGCGATTTACTGGTACTGTTACCTTTTTAATTTTTTTTTCATAAATACGTTTATTTCATAGGCAATATACATAAGTTTTCCTTCGCCGTGGCATCCACAATATATAGTACTTTAAACCTAATACATTTCGAATATCATATAAGTATGTTGGTATTCATTAGTTAATCTAAACACTGTTGTAACCTTCGCCACAAGCACAATGATTAGTCTCGGAAAGTCCAATTCGAAGGAGATGTGCGTCTAACGTGTAGTGATTGAACATGAGTCTGGACATCACACGAATGAAATCTCTACTCACATCCAGTCCCCTGAACCATGCCTTTGTCGATATTTTAGGAATAATTGAGTGCATCCACCGACCCAGATCATCTTTATCCCAAGAAGCTTGCAAGCTGGCAAATGTTCTTTGGCGAGACGCGCTATAGAATTCGTTGGAAGCAATCGATCTCTCATCAATTTCACCCTCCATAGCACCACGTTTGGCTAAAATATCGGCTCTTTCATTGCCTGGAATGGAGCAATGAGCCGGGACCCAAACTATTGTGATTTGATAATTATTATTCAATATGACGTTAAGGCACAGTTTTATTTTGCCCAAGAAAAACGGTTCAATTTTGCCAGCAGCCTTTGAGCGAATTGCTTCAATTGCACTCAGAGTATCGGTGAAAAGAAAACAATGGTTTAAAGATAATGTGACGATTACACTAAAACTATAATGAACTGCTGCTAACTCTGCTATATAAACAGATGCAGGTTCTTGAAGCCTGAATGAAACCGAAACATAATTGTTGAATATACCAAACCCAGTAGCCTCTTCAATTCGTGATCCGACCTTCTTAATTGTTTTGTTTTTTTTTTTTGCAATAAATTTTTATGTCTCTACTCCTACTCTATTCTATAGGCGCAAATGTTACGGCTCATGACAAAAGAGAATTGTTTCCTCACAGCTATCTTCATGAATGGAAAGCTTGATTTACTTAATAATAAAATTGGTTGGTCCAAATTTTATTGCACCTAATATTTATCATAAAAAGGGCAAGTTATCGTGCAAATTGAAAACATTAATAATGAAGATTTTTAAAGTGCTGTTCTGATGAGTGCTGATAACCTTAGCTTGGACAACTTGGACATTTATTGTCAAGCTGATTTCTCCAATAGATTATTCTACTAAGAAGCAAATTAATACATGATTCCACGATGGAAAAGCATTGTATTTTCATGTCATGAAAATAGAACATGAATAATCTAATATCATGAACCTTCGACATAATACGATGCAATTCATGTATGACGTATGATACATCGACGAGTATAACTATAGGCGTGTTTATATGTTCTGTGCACGATATTCATCCCTTATGGCATTAATATCTTTTTTTGTATTTTTTATAAACTTTGTCTTTAAATATATTTCCTCTTACTGTAAATTAGCATAAGGTTAGTTTTGCAAAATGACGCATAATACGTTTTCTTCATTTTCATCTCATTTGTCTCAAGTGCGAAAAAGATTCCAACTTTTCCAGTTTGATAACCCTTTCAAAAGTCAATACGGAACTGCATGGAAAATCAAATGTTTAAAGAATACTTTGAAAAAATTAAATTTACTCTTGACATGAATTCAAGCATGCCGCATTTTTTTCGATAATGACACAATATTACATCTATTACCATGCAAAAAAATTGTGTATGTATCGATGTAAACTTCAACTAAACTAACTGTGAAGTTAAAGATATGACTTAACATATCTTTACATGCTTTTCATTGTTAATTTAAGTGAATTACGACGCTCCTTTTATGTGCATCTATTAAGACGTAAATTCACACGATTGTTTCTAAGCATAGACATAACGTTTTTTATTATAAAAGTCAAACCATAAAATTATCATGTTCTATTAACGATTTGTTTTAGTCTTTGTTAAGACGTAGAGCCGTCTTGAGCTAGTTTTAATATAATCAGTATCTAACGGGGAAACAGATTGGAAAACTGACATGTGAACACAATGATGTAATGAAAACCGCGAAAATGTTACCGCAGAGACGGGACTCGAACCCGTAGCTAACTCCTAACCGGGGAAATTGTTTTACCAATTAAACTACCCTGCATATGAAAATACATGAAGAGAAAGTCCAATTGATTGGACGAAAACTAAGCATGCTTCGCTGTATCTAGCCACCACGGTATTCACTTACAGTCCCGTAGATACTGATCATATTAAAACTAGCTCAAGACGGCTCTACGTCTTAACAAAGACTAAAACAAACTGTTGAAGGTCAATAAAAGGTTTGTGTACCTTTACCATTGTGTTTGAGATCACACAATCGTCACTGCTGCTACCTCACACTAGTGGAGATCCATGAAATCGATGGATGAAACTATCGTGTGTAATCTCGTAGATAGCGAAATAGACAAAAACAAAAGTCTCGAATCAGTATCGTGCGGCCAAAATAGATGGGTAGAAATAGACTCGTGATCATTGTATGTGTTTCTGTTGAATTTGTTTCCGTCGATACGGGACTGTAAGTGAATACCGTGGTGGCTAAGTACAGCGAAGCATGCTTAGTTTTCGTCCAATCAATTGGACTTTCTCTTCATGTATTTTCATATGCAGGGTAGTTTAATTGGTAAAACAATTTCCCCGGTTAGGAGTTAGCTACGGGTTCGAGTCCCGTCTCTGCGGTAACATTTTCGCGGTTTTCATTACATCATTGTGTTCACATGTCAGTTTTCCAATCTGTTTCCCCGTTAGATACTGATCATGTTTTATTAGCTAATAACACACCATTCAACTAATAACACATTGAGTACTCAAGAGAAAAATCATGTAAATTGAACAAATTTTTTCGATTCGGTTTCGATGAAGTCTCAAACTTTACGGTTAATGCCACTCATAACATGTTGGACACTCTGTTGGCCAACCTGAGCAGCCATTTTGATCCACCTTCTTTTCATATCTGTCGCATCTCAACTTTCCACTTTTCTGCAACTTCTGTTCACCCACAATCTCTCATTTGAACGGAATCGAGGGTGAATTCAAATCTTTTTCAAATAAATCCACTCTTTTGACTTGATATAACTGTAGCACGTATCCGCTGCAGTGACAGTTTGCCAAATCGTGCCAAAAGATTCTATTGTGAGCTTTAATGTGCATAAGAACACACTTGCTCGTACATTTGGGAATTCATAGTCTTGTTTTCCTCGACAGCTTGGGTTTTTGTCCACAAATGCAAATACCTTACTATATCATAAACTTTCTTGCGAATTTTCGACGAAAATGAATTTTATCATGCAAGAGACATCACCTCGAGCTTTATGCTTTATGGCTTTATAGAAATTTTGTCCGGCAAGCTGCCCATAAATCATCTTCACGTACGTTCCGTCGTCCGTCGTCGTAAAGTTGCTTCCTACGTATTTCGTAAGAACCTCATTGTACAACTTCCGCGCACGAATTTTGACCACTAGATCCTGTTTCAGTGTCTTGTATGTTTTTTTACTAGCCCGAAAAGAGTGGTTAGATCTTCTGATGGAGCTTTGGTTAACATTGATTTGTTTTGAGATGATCAGAATCCGACAACTTTGGGTTTGCCCGTTCTCAACACATTCCAATCCGCTTGCTGTGATCCTGCCGATCGAACGGTCGATTTAACCAATTTCAACGACTATTTAGCAACCTGACCACATCGGATTTTCGAAGCACATATCCATCTTTGATTTCTTTAAAACAAATTGGATCGCAACAAAAAAAATCCACATTTGACTGCTAGGAGCGTTACAGTAAAATAAACAATGTGGCAATGTATTAAAAGACTCAAGTTCTATAAGAACTAAGTAAAAACTAAGTAAGTAAACGCTGACCAATATTTAATGGTTATTTTTTTTATTCAATACAATTTTTTGGGAACTAATTTTATTTACCATTGCCCTAAAACTAGTATATTTTCTTTAACTAACTAACTGTTACATTACATTACATCAGAGTAACTGTGTGATTAAATAATTATACCGAGATATGTGTGATACATTCTTAAATACTTGAATAGAACACAAATTTTCCTAGATATCCTTCAGCCCGAAAACCAAAGGCAACAATATTTCTTGTTTGAGAAAAAAAATATGTATAAATTATAATTTTACATCTAGACCTCAAGGATATGCAAACGAATAAAGAGGTACAGACACTGTTGCTTCCGCGACCAAAGTCAATCACTATTAAGTTCAAGTATTAGCTCGAGTTCGTCTAATTTTTTTCTTCTTTCAACTAGACTGATTTCATTTATGTACACGAAATCAAGGTTTAGTCAAAATGAGAATACACTTCGACAGATCAGAAAACTATTCCTTTCATTCGATATTTACAAATCAAAGTCTTTCGTGTCCCAAAAACACTTGTAGAAGTTATATCCCTTATCTGTGACGGTATCTCCATCTACCGTGGCACATTTATTAATGACTTCGGAAAGGGCTTGAACATCGTGACCTTCGGAAAGAAAGTCAATATATTTTTCAATCTGTATCCCATCATCAGTCAACACGTCAATTTGCTTTAGAGCGCAAGCGAGAAATTCCTGTAAGAAAAAAATGATCAAACTATAAATCATTAAAGTTCACAGAATAGAAATCAGTACGATTACAGTTCCAAAATTTCATAGTTGATTTTTGTCCTTCTTAAAATGAGACGAATTCGTTATTATTTTTATTAAAACAGAATCGATTATTTTGTTTCCATTGACAGGAACAGACTTCACAGTTCAGACCTACCTTGGAGTTTTCGTCACCGGGGAAAAGGGTTCCGTTGTATTTCACAATGACTATTATGTCACCGTCTAGCTGAAAGCCTAAATCTGTGGCACACTGTCCTATAGCCATATCCGCCTCCTCTTGTTGTTCTGGTGTAAGAGCAGCCTGCAAAACAGATTAGTATTCCTTGTCTTGGCGGATGCGTCAAATTCAGAAACTTGCCAGGGTGAAGGCTGCTAGACCCAAGAGCGTAACACTTGCCAGAAAATTCATCTCGTTCAAAAAGATCAGACACTTTGCACCAGAACGGGTTGATGTGAAAAACTGTGTTGTTTTGAATGCTTATTATCTTTTTTATAGTTAGTCGTGATAATTACTGGCCTTGAATAAACTTTGATTTCTTTGTATTTGCAATGATTGATTGAAAAAACTATCGATTCATTAGATCTTTTTGAAATTGCACGGTATTTATTGTAAGGATGGAATGTTCTTTCGTTTATTGTATTGTAGGAAAACTATTATTTGCATCAAAACAATTTGCTTGCCGTTTAGTAGCTGAATAATCGAAACGCATTGTACAAAAACGGCTAGACACTACATTAGGGACCATAACGGATCTTGGTACTGTCAACGCACTTCACTCGTAACAGTTTGCATATTTCCCATACGTTCCGCGGTAGAGTAACTCCTCCCCATGACTAGACCTTAGGGGAAAGTGTTATAAAGCGCCCCTGCTGGTCAAAACGCCCCCTTCCTTTTTTAAGTATTCAAGACTTTTCTAAACAAAAGTTTTATCTCTAATGTTATCTTTTCGTAAGATCTTTCTGGTTTGCAAATTTGGCAGTTGTGGTTTGCTGGAAAATATGCAAAAACTGAAAATATCATTAGATAACTTTTCGATGTAAAGTTTTGCTTCGACTAAACAAGCATTTTAATCGTGTAAAACGTCTTATGGTCGGTTGCAATTTAGTAATTAACTTTCAGCAGTACTAATGTCTCTATTTACAGTATAAATATCTAGAGAAACAAAGCGATTTCTTTGATATACGAATTTTCTTATAACAATCACTCTATGGACATTATGCCCCACCTTCGATTCAACAGTATGCTTCGAGTTAAAATATTGTTTTAAAGATTTATAACGGTTATTAAAACAAAAAGTAGCGTTGGGAGGATAAAAAATGTTGGTTTCCAATTGTAATTAATTGATTATGCAATTGATTTCTGATGCAAAGAATATCTTCTTTATCTGCTTTTCTTCTATACCGACATTTCAAGGGGTATATTGCATCATTGTTGTGGGGCATACCACTGATTTGTTGTGAGGCATATTATACGGTTACTGGGGCATTATGCCAACGGCAAGCGAAAAAACTGAGAATGTGGTCGTTTTGGTAAATGTGCTTGTATCAATCAATTCTCATCACTTCTCCCGAAATCATTGAAAACTATATTCCTCAGACGTATTGCAAAGAAATACATACATTCTCGTAGAAAATATATCAGTACATTTAGAAATATCTCAATGTTTTCTTAAGGGGGGTATATTATAACACTTTACCCTATGTGTCATTTGTTTGGGATTTTTTTTAGAATGTTGTATATGAGTGATTCGTTCAGTTAATATTTCATTTGTGTTTTGGTTAACTTTTTCAGATTATGATGATTATTGTTTCAGATAAACTCGGATTGACTGATAAAGGACACTTCAAAGATGATAGGGTATTAAAAGTTTTATATATCTGATAGAACTTAACCCGCATACGCATGGCTGCCAGATGGCTGACTAAACGCTGCCAGCTGGAAAAATATGGCTGGCAGACATTCTGGTGACCGACTGCCTCACCGCTGCCAGATATACAACTCAAACGATATAACCGTATCCACGCTGCAGGATTTTACAACATTGAAATCTTTGACATTTTCAGCGAAGGTGAGAAGATGAAAACGCTCGGCTAACTTAGATACAGGCGACTTTGTTTTGTCAAATTGGATTTGACAACCGTCACTGAATCAATTTTGGTAGCCGTCTGGTGGCCATGGCTGCCCAGGTAGCCAAGACGCTATGCGGGAACCACTGCTTTTTTTCGTAGAGCAAAACATGTTTAATCCGCCTACTACTGTGGACAAAAAGTAGAAATTTTTTTTTTTAATTACATTTCACGAGGAAACCTTATTCGCGAAATATTCCTTTCTAGGTTGGTATGACTGTCAATGACCCCCTGTGCCAAGTGTCACGTAAAAATATTTATTAGTGTTTAGTATACGTCTGTCTTTCTGAAGTTTTAAAAGTGCAATCGGCGATTTTTATAATGAGTGAAATTATTCAATTAAGAAATTCCATTTCATTTAGTGTGCGGAATCAAATTTCTACTGCCGAAACGTTCAAAATGTTGCCAAAGGTTTTCGGTGAGAAAATGTTTTTGATTGCTACAAGTTCGGAAGGATAGATATCTGAAAATGTTTCAGTTTCTTAAAATTTCATCTCTCAAGAATTGAGAGCACGGCAATCCCTCTCCAATGGTAGAGGTCAAACAATATGTTTAAGTATTACTGTAGGCGGGTTGAATTGATCTGATTATAATTTTTTTTTTAATTCAAAAATACTACCATCTTTCTAATATCATATTCGAATGATTATGCTGCCAAAAACGAGACGTACTAAAATAGAAACGTGACAAAATGTCATGAAAAAATACTGATATAAACGAACGTGAAAAATGATACATTTTATGGATTACTATCAAATTACGAACTGCGTTTTTAAGAATTTGTAATATTCTAGTCGGAAAAGCTGACGCAATTGAACCGGAAAACAGTTTACAAACAGTGCGGCTTCAGGGGAACACTACAACATTTACATAACTTCAGGAATCGCTCAAGGATTTCATGTAGACCCTATTCTGTTGATTTTATTTGTTGATGACCGAGTATTTTTTAAATTTGATCATCAAAATGACTTGCCGAAGAATATGTAAAAAAAATCTTAAAGTTTAAAAAATACACACTTAAAACCAATTATCGAGTTTGGTAAAGTAAAATGCCGAGACAGTAAATTTACTGACTGACAACTGTCATTTACGTTCTACATTATCGCTTGGCACTACGCAGTTATTTTCTGACGAAATATTTCGGTACTCAATAGAAAAAATGGAATTAGTCCTAAAGGAAGCCGTGAAAATCTACGATACTACAAATTATTGTTGACTAAGCTCCTTTCAGATCTTGCTTTTACTGTCGGGAATATATTATAGGATCCGTCGAAGAACTGCAAAGACATTCGACAATCGACGTTGAGTCCGAATTGCATATTTTACAATTTCATGTCCCTGAAATATAAGTAATGTAATGTATACTTTTTGTGTTTGTATGGAAATAAAATGAAATCTTGATCCCCAATTGAATGCTTACAATTAAAACAAAAACGTATTCTTTGTTTACTTTTAATTGCTGAAGGCTCAGTACAGAACAGGCAGTAAACTTTATGCTGACAATTTCGATAGCATCTGACGTTTATCTATTTCGAGGAATAATGGAATAAACCTGTATGGATTCGACGTTTTTTGCTTACTATCGAAGGAATCCGAATCCCAAGTACTAGTACCGGTGAACATGATATCGGCCCGATCGTAGCGCTTCAATTGGTCCATCATCGAACCTCAATATGCTTTACACTTTCATTATGTCTCGCTAGAGCAAAAGAGCGAAGAGATACCAAACAAGGCCTTTTCGAACCGACGCACAGTGGTTCAGGTCATATGGAAGGGAGGCCATAAACAGCTTTTTTTTGTTCACTTCCATATCATGAATAACACATGGATCAATAAGTCCCGAGACTAAAGCAGAGATGGCGCTCGTAGTAAACCAGTAACCACGTCTTTCTAGAGTACTAACCTTTGCTTGAAACGGGCCAAAATTTTAAGTCGATCCGACCAGAAACAGCTGAGTTATCGAGGTTGGAGTAAAGTCGTTTTGTAGTTTGTTTAAAAAATGGAAAAAACCGAGTTTCGTGTTTTGATAAAACATTGTTTTTAATGGGTAAAAACACCGTGCAAGCGAATCAATGGATTGAAAAATGTTATCCGGACTCTTGTCCATCAAAAGCAACGATTTGTCGGTGGTTCGCCGAGTTTAAACGTGATCGTACCGACACAAATGACGCGGAACGCTCGGGTAGACCTGTGGAAGCCGTTACACCGGAAAATGTGAGTGAAGTGACAAAAATTATAATGAAAGATCTTATAGTGAAAGATCTTATAGTGATTGCTGAGATGACACAGATATCATATGGAAGTGTATTTACTATCCTTCATGAAAAATTGAGCATGAAAAAGGTGTTTTCCAAGTGGGTGCCGCGATTGCTTTCGATGGAACAAAAACAGCAACGAGTCGATGATTCAGAAAGCAGTTTATCGCTATTTACTCGCAACAAAAAAGATTTCTTGCGTCGTTACGTGACCATGGACGAAACTTGGATACATCACTACACTCCAGAGTCCGAAGCGTCCGAAAACGCAGCAGTCAGCTGGCAAAGTCATGGCGTCAGTTTTTTGGGATAATGTGTTACATCCCCTTCAACCGCTAACTTACCCACAAAAATTTGTTCACTCCACACTCGCGTGAAATCAGTTCATCCGCCCCTAAATCATACACAATTCGATTTCTACAGTGATTGCTTAGTATTTCTACATGATGAAACTAAAAATACGAGACATCTACTCTCGTATCTAATTAAACAGTATGGAAAAAAATCATTGTTTATTAAATTCGAACTATTACCACATTGAATGTCTCAGATGGCAGAATCTATAGCTAATTAATAATAATACTCTAGTGGCTTATTGGTGCCACTTAGAAAATAAGTTTCCAATTTGTCTATCTCTAAGCAGTCCACAAAAAGTGTCGAAAACATCACTCTCCAGAACCATTCTTATTCCTAGTTAGAAAAGCTTAAAACTTCAAATGCTCAATGTGGAATATCACATATAATAGGTCTTAGAACTTCTTCATATACTTTTCCAAAGAAGCCGTGTTACTTAATCTATATGATTTTGAGTCACAGGAAGCTTGAATATTTGATTGCATTTTAGCGTCACAAAATTAAAATAATTTCATTAACTCCAATCACCGACGTTCTAAGTCATCATGTTTCATAGATACTTTCGAGCGATATAGGACCGCTGGGTGAATGAATTCTTAACTAACATATTCTTCATAATGTCCATAGTCCATAGCATTCGCAGAGAGTTCCCAATCCAGATCACCTAGGTTCGATATACCTAGTCTCTCTGTGGTGCGCTTTTTTACTGTTGCAAATAATATCGCCTAAAGGTCGATCCCGGGTCTTTTTCCCAATCTATTTTTAGCTTATGCTCGCGGCTTGTTCGTTTTCAGTAATGTCTTTTTAAAGCAAATCAATAACTGATTATGCATTCCAGTTTTAATTTCGTTATTTGATAATAACTTCAAATTTAGAACAAGTTTTGCTATCAACATGAGAAAATCTATATCTTATTTAGATTTCAATTTGCATTCGCTGTTAGCAAAAATAGTTTTCTGTTTGATATCATCGGAATATCTATTTGCTTTCGATTTTGATTTTTTGTCACTTAAAACAACAGCAATTGAGTAATCGATAAATGCGAACATCAAAACATCAAAATGAGTTTTCTATTTGATCTCACACTCTGCTCGGGAAGGCTATCCACAACATTGTATCATTGTTTTGGTACATTCGATGTCACATATTTTGTCGAAGGACTCTATGTCAAATGTTGCAGTCAAATAAGCGTCAGTTGCCAATTGCATTATATTTCTAATTGTAAATCATCGTATCGTGCGAGACAGCCATATTCCTGTGGTATCGAGCAGCGATATTTCAACAATATGTATGCCAATACTTTGAATACAAGTATAGGAACAGTTTTAAAACCTCCAAGTTCGGAGGTACAAAACGGCTGGAGATTACTTTTTATGGTTCGGGCTAGTAAAATAGATAGCTTCAAAATTTACATTTTGTATGTTATCTTTGGTTCAATTGAATGAATATGAATATCTTGATAAAATTAGGTTAATTAGTATATAGAGCAGACGAACGTAGATCCAAAAGACTGTCGGCAGCAATGCTTTCCTCTGGATGTTACAACTTAAAATTTGTTTCGTCCCAAAAGCATTCGTAGAAATTATATGCCTCATCATCGATGGTCTCTCCATCCACCATGGCACATTTATCGAGCAATTTCTTTAAAAATCGATCAATGTTTGACTTTCGATGTTACCGTCAGAGTCCATTACCGCAAGCTTGGTTAGCAAACAAGATAGAAATTGCTGTTGGAAGAATGGAATCATTTACTTAATCATTGATGTATGTCAATCCTAAATAAAAAAATGTTTCCGTTCGAAATAATAATGCGGGTAGATGAAAAAAAGCTTCATAATTTGATTTATTTCTTAATCAACGTTAACAAAAAAACACTCGCAGTTGTAACCTACCTTGGATTTCGCATCATCAGCAAAAAAGTATGCGGTGGTCGAGGCAAGATCTATAAAGTTCTTGTTCATCTTTACATCAATCTCCTCAGCGCATTTTCTGTATGCAGCAGTTACTTTTTTATTTTGGTTTTCTGTATATTCACCCTATAATGCGAAATTGTTACATCGTATTTAGTTCGACGCGTAAAACTATGGAAACCTACCAGACAAAATGCTGCTAATACCGTTAGTGCCAATGCAAACAAATACATTTCGTTAAAATTGATTGAAAGTTCTTTTTCTGACCGTAATACAGCGAAGAACTAAATCAGTCTAGAAGCTCGTATAATGTTTTATAGCAAGTTTAACAATCCTCTATGTGAGCTAACATTTCTACCCTATCGCAATTGCAATGATTAATTGTCAAAACCGTGCATAGTACGGAACAATCAGGTAAATTTACGTATCGAGAGATGCAAATAAAAGGAGTGTCGTAATTTACTTCAATTTACAATTAAAAGCATGTGAAAATAAATTATGTCATGTCAGCTTTGCAACTCCTTCAGCCGAATTCGACAGCGAAACAGATACAAGGTTTAATTTTACATGTTAGTAGATGTAATATTCTGTCATCATCAACAAAACATGGCCTGCTTGCACTTAAACCGTTCGTTTTTGCCAATTGCACTACACCAGTGCTACACTTTTTCTGCACCGATACCACTGCACTGGTGTAGCACTCATCAAAAGTTTGGTGTAGCTCTGTGCAATGGAATCGTTTATTGTAGTCAATGGTTACTGTTTATGTTTTCGTTATTTTTGTTCGTTTATTTAGGCCTCAGTGTAGCACTGCACCGGTGTAGTGCAAATTAAAAACGAAAACGCCATAAGATTGTTGATTGATGAGTGTCTATAACCAGAGTGACGACTTCTCATCAGTAATGTTGGGAACAATTCAAAACATTTAATCCAAAATGTTGGCTTTACATTGCAACTGACAGGTCGTTCGCTAGTTTGGAACTGGAAGCTGTCATTCCAAACGAACAGCTGTCGTCACTCTGGTTATAGACACTCTAATTAGGATATTAATACTGAGATACAGTTTGTTATTGATTTGATTTATGATTTATTTTATATCTTTTTTTTTTGTTCTAAATTTCGTCTTCTACCCAGCAAGGCATTAGCAGTTTGTGTTGTCAAAAAAAACTCTCAATGTAACATCATCAGAGTACAGTAAGAAAAGCTATAGGAAGGTTTTTTATCTTTATAACACCGGTAATAATATACAACCGATGCAGTTTTAAAAGACTAATGAACTAATGATTTTTCCATCAATCATTCATTGCAAACAAGAGAGAGTCCAGATTTTATGCAGAACCAGAGATCTCACGACTCACTATATAATAGCCTGCAAACACACAGTTCTTCACAATATAATATCCTCCTGAAAAGTGCCTCATAATTTAAAACGAAATGAATTACATTGCATGTGTGATACTGTTAGGACTAATCATCTTATCTCAGGTAAGAGTCAAAATTTATGCGTAACAGTAAATACTTCAATGTTATACTGTAGGAGTTTTCACCAGAACAACATAAGACAATAGATGATATCATTGGAAAATGCGCTGCTGAATCGGATATGCCAATAGACAGTGACCTCATATTACTATATAAATACAACGGAACCCTTTTTCCCGACGATGAAAACTCGAAGGTAAGTCGAAACTCTAAACGCTTTTCATGCCAATAGCATTCGAAAAATAATCCAGTGATTAAACTGAATTTAAAAGAAAAATCACTTTGTTTCACAGAAATTTGTCACTTGTGGTCTAGTTTTTATCGATGCGTTGAAAGATGATAAGATTCAGCGTCAACAATACATCGACTTCTTCAGCGAGAATAACGACGTTCAGGCCCTAACAGAGGCCACAGAGAAATGTGCCGATGTGGATGGAGATACCACCATAGAGATCGGATACAACTTCTTCAAATGTTTCTGGAATGAGAAAGGCTTTGAGTTTTGAAGGTGGATAAAATATCTTAAGCAATGAACATTTAAAAAAACTTATACGAGAAGGAAAATTTTATAGTTTTTATTCAAAATAATGAACATTACAAGCTGCATATTTTTTCAATCTTTCTTTGGATTCCACACCAAAAAACAATCCGCATTTTTCAATTCGAAAAAAGAATCGACCCTTTTTTGACTGTTTTTTGCGTCTCCCCTCGATGCAAATAGCTAGTAATCGGAAGAGGCTAGGTCTGGTGATTAGGCCGCATGTGATAGCACTTCCCATCTGAACTAGCTAAACTGGTCTATCTGGTACTTTAATCTGATCTTTTCAACCGAATGGCTCGGTTCAAAACGTTCCCTTATTTAAAATTATCAAATTCTATATGAATGAAACAACAAATCAACATTATCCACGATTGCCCGTTATTTAGACTTCAAAGCAAGTACGATGCGGTGTGAAATGTGGTCTGTTGTATACTAAATATTGTTGTCAGATGTCAGTGCCATAAGTATTTATGGTTTGTAAAGGGTGATTTTTTAAAAGGTACAGGATTTGATTTTCAAAAAAAAAGCAAAAGAAAATTGATGACATCTGTGATTGTAATCGATAAAACAATCAATGTAATTTAAGATGTTCATGCAAAAGTTGGCCGCGGCTCCGCTTTAGATGGCCCATGCGCAAGGTCCAATTTTGGCACACTCTCTCTAACATATCGAATAAATGATTCAACATTGGCTTACAGTGCTGGTTTTTCCTTGTAGACATGAGCCTTAACATGGCCACACAATAAATAGTCCAAAGGCGTTAACCCACACGATCTAGGTGGCCAATTAACGGACCCAGAACATGAGATAAACTGTTCACTGAAGTCGGCTCTCAATTTAATCATTGTTTCGCGTGCCGTGTGGGATGTGGCACCGTCTTGTTGAAACCACATGTCAGACATGTTAAATCCTTCCATTTCTAGCAAAAAGAAATCGTCAACCATCACACGGTAGCACGCGCCATTGCCAAAAATGATCTGCCCATCTGGCGAGGCCTTTGAAGAAGTACGGCCCGATGATTCCAACGGCCCATAATCCACACCAAACAGTGACTATTTTGGGATACATTGGTAGCTCTTGCAGTGTTTCTGGCTGATCTTCCTTCGAAATGTGGCAATTTTGCTTGTGGACGTGTCCATTCAGCCAGAAATGAGCTTTGTTGCTGAACACATTTTTTCGATAAAAAGTGGAAATCTTAATCTCTTAACCCAGCAAGCGTTGTCCGTTCGTAAGTCGTTTCATGATTAAATTATAGACCACAAGACACGATTCATGCGCGATCTGTCAAACACAATGTTGCCAAAAAGATACCAGCGAAAAAATTATCCTTTAAACCAATTGAAAGTATACTTTTTTGTTTTCTAAATCCCCCAACAACTTTTAACTTCTCAAAAATAATAAAAAATCGAGTTTAGATCATTTCGATAACTAGTGGTTTATCAACTAATCTCATCTGCAGCCAATAAGTTTACTCAGCTAATGGCTTTTGTTGGACGTTGACGGAACTAGTTTTAAAAGCCTAATCAATCGATGGATGGTCATAGCAATCAATCATACTAAATGTGAGGAAAACACTAAATATCGACCATTTAAATAGCCTACAAGCTTTGAAAACGACTCAGATAACAAGAGAAACACGCCCTGGCAATAGACATTAGAATGAACTCCATTGCAATTGTGATGACGTTGGCACTAGCAGTTTTGTCTCAGGTAGGCCCAAATGAATACGATAGAACTATTATTACAATAATACGATTGTTCATTACAGGCAGAGTTTTCGCCAGAACAGCAAATGATAATGGATGCATTCATTGGAAAATGTTCTGAAGAATCCGATAAGCAGTTAGACGGTGATATATTAGTACTATATAAATACAATGGAACCTATTTCCCGGACGATGAAAGCTCTAAGGTCGGTCGGCATTATCGAACTTATCGGCATAGTATACGAAAAATCATTCAATTCATGTATTACTTCCTAGAACATCCTTTTCACCAATCGACTGAATACCGACATAAAAATTTAAGAACTCAAGTGGTTCTGTGAATACAAATTTCAATGATTTAAAATAATATTGAATTCATTTTTCACAGAAATTTGTCGCTTGTACTCTAATGGAGATCGATGCGTTGGTTGATGGTGAAATTCAACAGGAAAACTATATCAACTTTCTTTCCGAGGGTCACGACTTCCCGTCCCTAGCAGGCATTACCGATATATGCGCCAGAGTAGACGGAGATACCAACGTCGATAAAGGGTACAACTTTTACAAGTGTGTCTGGGCTGCCAAGGACTTTGACCTGTAACAAATGAATGAAAGCAGATCTGTGATGAAAGAAAATACTTGGTATAAAAATGACGCGCTCATCAAAACACGTAAAAAATGTTCTTTTTGATTATTATATTAATATCATCTTGTTTCTCACAGTGTCTTGAAAAACATGTATAAGCATTCACGCAGAGAAATAGAACACATTAAGTTCTAATATATTAAGTCTTTAAATCAACTTCAAACATTTGTACGAATCAAATGAAACTCTCTTTGAATTAAACTTAGTGTGACAAAGCATATAAGATTTAAATATATTAAGATATGGAATTAAATTTGAAAATTTTATTGAATCAAATTCTTGTTACAGTATATTGAATGAATTTAAATCACATATGTCGTGGTTTAGATTCAAATTAAAAGTTATGTTCAACGTTTGAATACAAAAACAAACATGAAATAAAATTGGAATTAAATATTTTGACTTTTGAATTCAACTGAGGCAAATATACTGAGTTTTGGTTTCAAATTCATGGCTGTTGAATAAAATTTATCGTGCTTGAATCAAATGCTAAAGAATATTGATGCTAAAATATTGCCAATAAATCAAACATTGCCACTAGTTGACTTTGAGATACTTAACACTACTTTTTGATAAAATTAATCTTGTTTGTACCGGCCATTTCGATACATCATTCAAATGGAAAAATGGACGCGTTCGAGGAAATCGTTCGAATTGTGTGATACCATAGTGAGTGCTCGCGTTAGGTAAGGTATACTAAATGTAATGAGAAGTTTCCGGGACTGACAAAGAAAAACTTTGATGCTCTTTGCAAAGATTTGTCAATGCCTTCAAAATAGGCTTCCGTTTCTGCAATGCCCTCAGCATTCGACGAAAATTTGTTTCCCTGGAGAAACCTTTTTATGTTGGAAAATAGATAATATTCGTTGAGGGTCAGATCTGGTAAATACGGGGGATGGTGAGCCAATCCGTACTGCAAATCATTCAATTTCACCGTTGCTGTTTTATAGAAACACTAAATGCGTCTTTTTTCATAGCTTGATGAAAACTATAACTTGTCTGACACGATCAGCTATTATTCTAATATTTTTGAACTCAAAGTGCAATGTCTTTAAAGTTTGATACATTTATACACCACATTTACAGAACGAGTTTTCCTTAGCCTCAAAAAACGATTCAGTCCTTAGCGATTATCTCATCATTCGATATAAATCTTTTTCCAAACAAGCTTCGTTTTTAAATCTGAGATCAGAAACCAGTGGCTGGGGGTTAAATCTCACTAATATGCTGAATGCGGTAACAATTCGTGCTTTATTTCGTAGTATTTACCATTGTAACCATTGTAATCATTGTAACATAACTAACTTGAATTTACCATTGTAACGAAAGACAGTTTTTGATCAGCTATAAGAAAACGCGGCAATCACTTTGCAAACAATTTTTTCATGTGAAAATGCTCGTGAAATATTGTAAATATACTTCTTTCCAATATATTTACAATGTCAGCTATCTTCTGCAACCTCACTTTTCGAATTTCGAAATGATTTCCGGTACATCAGCCACATTTGAAGGGTCAAAACGTGGTGCAACATCGGTGTTTGCACGATCACGTTTAAATTTAGCATACGAGTCAATAATGAACGATTAGATTCAAGGATGGCTTTTATCGTATCAAAGAACGCTCACTGGCAACTCTTCACACGATTGAATCAGTGCCATCAAAGAGAGACGGATATCATCGCAACAACAAAAACCCGGCATGGCTCATTTAACATAGAATAGACACCAGTGCGAGAGCGAATTTCTCTCGATGACATTTCCGAGAATCAAAAGTTAGCACGCTGCTGTGGGGATCCTCTTTGAAGCAACAAACGGTTGCTTATTCTCGTTTCGCGATCCGATTATATACAGGCAGTTGATAATTGCGATAGAATCATTTTACTATTGCCGCTTATTCTAACTATGTGCATATAAACTTTGTATAAGTTGTGTCTATGAAAATGTCTGTGAATGCTCCACACATAGGTTTTGAAATATTACAACCTAGTATGAGAATCATCAAGTTGAATTATCGATTCGGTTTTCTGCGATAATTGTCAACTTGCGATTCTCTCTTGGGAAATTCCACACAGCAACGATCATTATCAGACTGTAAATTTTTTTAAGGGCGTGAAATACTAAGAGTATGAAGTGGAGCGAAGAAATGTAGCAAAATTCTCTCATGGTTCATGCATTGAGAGACTCGAGTTCTTGAAGCATCTTCTACCGGATTGAAAATGTTGTATACAATATAGATAGCAATATAGCAGCTTCTGTCAAATTTTTGGCAATCACCAACACTGATTAGCTTTAAGCCGAGCCTAGATAATGCTTATCAAGCCAAATCTAAGCTTGCACAGAATTCTCTACTGAGCACTAGAGGGATTCTGTCTTTCAGATCGGAACCTTATTGAACGATGTGTTACTCAGAATGATGCACTTTTCTCCTATTTCATGCATTTTTCGTTCCATTTAAGACTACAGTTATAACGGGTGTTTCTTTAGGAGGTTTGTTTTTTCAATAGGAATTACTCTATTGTCTGAAAGTTGTTTTGATAGTGTAAAATGACGCCTTATGAAAGACGAGATGAGTAGGGTATGACGCATCAACACACGGCGATCGCGAGACAGTAGAAGAGTCAATAGACATCGTTCATAAAACACTGACAAAACAACTATAAAAGATTTAATGGATCGATGATTTCATTAATCAATCATTACGTTGAAACCCGGAAATGACTATAAAATAGAGAGAATGTTTCTAAAACTACTCCACTCGTAGTAGTTCCACATTCTGACAGTTTACGTTAGATCAATTTATACGAAATGAATATCTTGGCAAGTTTGATACTTTTAGGACTATCAGCTTTGTCACGGGAAAGTTTCAAAGTGCCACATATATAAATAAATATTTGTTACACTTTTATATTACAGGCTGAGTATACTGAAAAACAACTAGAGATATTGTCTGATATTGCTAAAAAATGTGCTTTGGAATTGGCTATGGAATTGAATAGTGATGTAATAGATACGTTTAATTACAGTGGAAATCTTACTGATGATGAGGATTCGAAGGTGAATGAGAAATTCAACAATTTATCAGTTAGTTTTATCAGTTTACGATTATCCATCTCGTAGTTCTATGCATATTCAGAAATAACTAATCGTTTGATAGAAAACAAATAATTGCGATAAAAATACAATCCAAAAATCAATCGTTTCATACTAAAAACTTCAACAGTTCAGAACTGTATTTTTTACAAGGATAATTTTTTTAATTATTACCATTTAATTCTGTTATAAGTATTTTTTATTTTTTTATTTTTTGGTTTTGCAGAGATATGTGGCATGTGCCCTAACAACGATGGGTGCCATAGACACTGAGGGTAAGAATCAGGGTCGAAAGTTTATCGACGATTTTTCAGAAGGCCACGACATTGAGGTTTTGACAAAGATCGTTCAAAAATGCTCCATGGTTGACGGAGACACCATCGAAGATAGAGGATACAACTTCTACAAGTGCTTCTGGACTGAAAATTTATTTGGAAAATAATGAAGAGACGAAATTAAATATTCGAGATTTGAAACAAAGATGCCGGGAGTGTTTTCGAGAAAAAATAAAACCGGAGTAAAATTAAAAGAACAGAAATATTTTTTTTGTTTTTTGTTTTAGTGATTATCAATTACAATTTGAAAAAAAACGCATCATCAATTTATCATGCAAAATTTGTATTTGAAATAAGATAGTAAAAACAAGATTTTGTTCTAATTCCATTGTGGCCTTTCAGCCTTTCTCATACAGAAAGACTACACAATCACTGTGAAAACCGACCATTGAACCGAGACCCGGAGGGCCAAATATACTATTCGACTCAGCTCGACGAACTGAGTAAATGTCTGTGTGTGTGTGTATGTATGTATGCATGTGTGTATGTGACGAATAATGTCACTCGATTTTCTCAGAGATGACTGAACCGATTTTCACAAACTTAGACTCAAATGAAAGGATCTGATTGATCACTATTGAGTTTTATCCCGATCCGACTTCCGGTTCCGAAATTACTGGGTGATATGCACCAAAGAATGAAAAAAAATGTCACTCACTTTTCTCAGAGATGCCGTGGCCGATTTTCACAAACTTAGATTAAAATGAAAGATCTTATGGTGCCATAAATCGATATTGAATTTTATTCCGTCCCGACTTCCGGTTCAGGGATTACAAGGCAATATGTGCAAATCTATGAGAAAATGCGCATTCAATTTTCTCGGAAATATCCCCGAACAATTGATCCAGATCCGACTTCCGGTTCCAGTATTTCAGTTTTTCTTTCATAAGCGATGGCGAAACGAGGTATACATTTTTATCAAATTTACGGGTAAATTCATCTAGTTTGCAGACCTTGTTAATTAGTGGATATATAAATTTGCTTTGGGACTACTAGTGTCCGGCTTCCGCTTCCGAACGCACCGGTAATAGTGAAGAAAAGCTCCAAATACGCAACTCACTTCGATTTCTCAGCAGCGGTTAATCCGATTTTCACAAATCAAGGTTCGATTAAAGCTCTCAGTGTCAGTAATGATACTATGCAATTTCATCCAGATTCGACTCTCGGTTCCGAAATTATAGGGCAATGAGTATTAAAACTTTCAAGCTGTCATAGAAAATGAAGCAAAATCGATACACATCGGTACGTGCTGGTACGGAAACGCACTTGCCTAGCACACAGCGTGCTTTGTTCAATCCTGTATAGCGTGCAGGGTTGCCACATTTAAATCTATATAAACTTGATATAACTGTTTACACATTGAAAAGGTGATGGTAGTTTATACCAAAGAAAGTTTTTGATTTTATTTATGTTTGAAAAAAAAAATCTTGACAGAATCTTCTAGTAATGTTTTTGAAAACATAAGTAATATGAGAAAGTCATCAGTACTCCACTAGGTGGGTTAAAAAAGGTTTTTAATATTGAAGAAGTTACAGCTGATACAATTTATAGGCACTTGCTAATCTGTCTTGAAATAAAATAATTTTTCTAGTAGTATCCTAAAATGTTATTGTATAGCTCATTGATAATTGCCCATAATCTTCTTTCTACGAAAAGTAATCATTCATAATTAAGTACCCACTTGGCTCTTCGTTCGTGTAAAACAAATGCTTTGCTACACTGAATGCGTAGCAACGTTCCATCCAAATCGAAGTATGTGAAATCTGATGACAGAAAGATTCCGTAATAATGCGTTTTTTAAACCATATGACGTAGTATGAGTATTCCATATTTTTTACATCCATTTAAAACGAAGTTGTTTATGATCGTTCAAGAAACGATATTGACGCAAATCGCAATACAAAATATTTGTATATTTGTCTCGACGAATGAAATAAAGTTATGTTCAATTGCACGAGACAGTCAATTGAACTATAAGAAATTTAAACACTTTCTGCGAAGATCTTGGCAGTTGCTTACGGAATAGACTTTCCGGAGCAAAGTAAAACAAATGTTGTTATTGGCTAATTTATTCCGAAGGAAAATAATTTCCTTGTTCGATCAAATGCGATCGATGAAAGCTTTATGGATATCTATTCATGGAATATACTACCGGTTATAACTACGCGAAATGAGATAAAAATATTTTGACTGTTCCAGTCAGAGAAGAGTAAAGTAAATAAGTACATTTCAGATGAAACTACTAAAGTCAAATGACTTGAGCGAAAAAAGCAAAAAATTAAATGCCTAAAACATCAATTGTAGAATGCTGACAACGCAAATTTAAAAATTTAATGGACCGACATCATTTCTTCAAATCAATCATTAGATACATATATCACGATTGGATTTAAGACAGCGTTGAGAATATGCCAACAAACTATAAAATAGCCAGTTCACCTTAGGAAAAAGTCAGTTACTAGCGATAACGCGTTGTTGTAGTACATTTTTGATCAATATAAAGAAAATGACTTTGATTAAAAGTTTAATAGTCTTAGGTATAGTAGCTCTGTGCCAGGTACGTTGATCCAGAATGAAATATAATACGGTTTAATAACATAACATTATAGGCTGATTATACAGCAAAACAAGAGAAAACGATAGATGATATTGCAGAGCAGTGTGGTATGGATATGGATCTCAACTTGAACGATGATTTTGTGGAAATGTTCAAATCTACCGGAAACGTACCAGATGAGGACGACACGCAAGTAAATCGCAACTGCTAGAGTTTCTGGTATCAAAATAATTCGAACGTCTACTCAGTAGTTGTACAGTTATCTAATATGACCTGTAATCAACGAGTAGTTCATAGTATCTGATTATTTTGGTTCTGTCAATTTCTACAATTCAAAATTGGATTTAATTTCTCTTACAGGCATTTATAACTTGCTTTCTCAACAAGATCGGAGCGATGGATGATGACGGAAATATCGTAAGTGATAAGTTTATTGACTTTGAGTCCGATGGTCATGACCTTGAGGCCGTCAAAGAGGTCGTTGAGAAATGTGCCAATGTCGAGGGAGATAGCATCAATGAAAAGGGGTACAACTTCTACAGGTGTTTCTGGGATGAAAAGAAATATGATATCTGAGAAGTGGATGAGAAGAAGTATTTTGTAAAATGAAAACAAATGAAATATTTTGATTACAAATTTCAATGATTCAGACTAATTGGGGAGGTGAGGTGTGGGTAAAAATATTGAGAAATAAATCGGTGAAGAGATCAAATCGAAGCAGTATAAATAAAGTAGATGTTCTTCTGGACCCCAACGTTTCTGTTTAATTTTGTAATTGTTTTTATTTTTGGTGGTTGTTTTAAGTCAATACTACGATTTTAGACGAAAAATTCCGACATTTTGTAACCGTAAAACCTCCCCAAATAGGGTGGCGTGGGGTGTTGGGGGGGTCAGGGTTTAGGGTTTAGGGTTTAAGTGATGAAAAAATACATAATTTTTGCGATAAAATAAACTCAAACGTTTTGCATCATTTGAACAAGATTTTGTAATTTTTTCGTGTAAAAATATTGAGAAAAAAATCGGCGAAGAGGTAAAATCGAAACAGTATTGATAAAGAAAATGATTTTCTGGACCCCAACGTTACTTTTTAATTTTTTTTTATTTTTTCATTGAATTTTTGGTGGTTGTTTAAAGTGAAAACTACGATTTTTCACGAAAAAAAATCCGCCAATTTGTTGCTGTAAAACCTCCCCAAAGAAACAAAAGACAAAAAAGAAACCGTTGGGGTCTGGTATTTTATATATAGAAAGTATGTACAAAATTTGAAAAAAATGGTCCAGTAGTTTATGAATGACGAAGGACACGGACTTTCAAAACCTGCTTTCGAGAGAAACGCGTTTAGAGTTTTTTGTCTATAAAATCGAAGGAAAAAATATATTGCTCTAGGGATACACTGCCCATACTCGCATATCAGTCCCATATGGATTTTGGCCATTTTTGAGTTACACCGGCGGATAACGTCTATTTTTACCCTACTTTCAGAAATTGCAAAAAAAATCTGGGGTTAGTTCAGTAAAGTGTGAAAAAAATATCAAGTCGGGTTTGTCCCATATGGAAAGTACTCGCATATCAGTCCCACGCATTAAAAAGCATATTTTAGTACCTAAAAAACGTACATGTTGTATGATTTTTTTTTTCAGGCTGCTGGGCCAGTATTTAGCACTGGCAGAGCATACTTAAATTCCGCTAATGTAATGCCATTTTTGTTTTAAGCACTACACATGTGTAGTGGAGCATCGACTATACTCGCTCCAACTTGGGTGTAATCAAGGTATCATTTCTGTCCTACACCGGTGTAGTAAAAAAAAGTCTTGGCATTACATTCCTTTTGTGGAATTTGGCCTTTCTGTTTCAACAGACTTCGCAGCCGATTCTTAGTGTACAGAATCATTGCATGGCTAGTACTATGGATCCGGTGCAGTGCCACCGTTGAAAAAAAAAACGCTATAAGATAAACTGTCTTTGAATTGATCTTTGGATACAGGAAATGTTTGTTTGCTAAAAAAGAGTGTATCATAGTATGGAGTTTTCATAAAGTAGGTAACTAAAACAAAAACAAGCCATGTCAATCGAAACTCCATGTTTTTACAGATTTAAGTACGCTTAACAGGTAAGTTTACCCATAAATCTTTTTGCTCTTCTTTGATTAACGGTAGAATTATTCCAAGGAGCGTATTCTTACGTCCATCCAGACTATTTGGATGTGTTTGGCTCTCTAAGATGTTTGAAATGTCAAATTGTTTATCACTCACAATTTACGAGGATCGTTTAATTTATGATGATAACTGTTTCTCGTTTTCATAGGTGTCCGATTTACTCTTTCGCGAATAAAAGCCACTTGACCATTTTGGTCCATATTCCAGAACGCTTGATGAATATTGAATTGATCGTTCTTCGATATCCCATTAGTATAACTTTTCCGACAGTTACAATGCATAAAATTGGGGGGATGTAAAATGCGGCGCTTCTTTGCAGAAACCAACTTACGATATTCCTTTTTGGATATTTTGCGTTTCGATCGCAGTTCCTCGCAAAAATAGCTTCCATCAGAATCAAACGTTTCAGCTCTTTTGCCATCACTTTGACCAAAACCTACAAAATCACCGGTTGAGCTGTCTTCTGTGGAAGTATTTCCACCATACAATTTAATTGCATCAAGAGCTGACATGATATAATAAACTTAAATAAACCGAATGATTAAAACATTCACGCGAATGGAAAATTAAACTTGAAATTTTGCCACGTGCGAAAGAAGCATAGCATGCTAAAATGGGACTGGAATGCGAGTATCTTTTCGTTCGTCAACAAAAATACTCGCAAATGGGTCCCATCTTGTTGCGTAACAGATTTTACATAAACGAGTAACAATATTTCATTCCAGATGAAAAGTTTATAATGTAATCCATGTATGTGATTCAAAAGTATAACGGATTAATCAACACAGTGGCGGAAAAATGCGAATTATTTCCGAAATATGTATTCATCTTTTTCTCAACTTGTCGATTTTCAATATGGGACTGATATGCAAGTATGGGCAGTACATTAGGCTCTAACATTCTCAAAACATATAATTTTTTTTTTGTATTTTGTCATAATGAAACAAGAATGTTTTGTCAAGTTTTTAAATCAATCGAAGCAGAAATCTTGGGCCTGTGCGCCAAACTCTTACTTCTTCACAGTATGGGATAATCAAACATGAAGGCCCATAACTTGCTGAGTTTTGCTCCGATCGACAGTTAAACGATCGATTCTAAACTTTCTTCTTCGCAACGATTGCAAAACTACTACCGTCAGTGTAATGAAAATACTCAATAGGTCAAAACTTACAGCCGTTTGAAAGTGATACAATTTGAATCCATACACCCTTTATTAAATATCGTATGCGAATCATAATCATACGAAATTTTTAGAAATATTGCGCGAAATTTCTATAACAAGTGATAGATGAGATGTATATCTCAGTCATAAACATTATAATAGCTATATTGTTCATATTAATTTTGCCTGAGTGTAGAGATGTGTAGTAGATATTTATTCTTTCATTTGACCACGATTATACATCAATTCTCTTGATCAGCTTCACTGAAAAAAAACGCTTAGTAAGTGATCCAACCGGATCCACTCTCCTCTACGCTAGAAATCGGCTGTAGAGTCTGTCGAAATAGAATGGTCGAATTTTACAAAAAAAAGTATTAAAAAAACCTTTTCTTTTCTATTATCCTGGGCTGACATTATGCATCTCGAATCGAGTTGCTCGAAACGATTATTTTTGAAGTCGATTCGACTGAACTGAGGCATTACGTATCGCTTTCGACCTCGTGATCGAGATCCTAACAATGTGGTACTAGATTTCGACTGACACTGCTCGAACTGTCATAACCAGAGATGCCATTTATACAGATTTATCTGTTCTATACAGATTTTTACATGCGCAAACAGATTTAATACAGAGTACAGATTTCTTACAGATTTCTTAAATTTAATACAGATTTATACAGATTTCACCAAAAGTATTAAGGAAAAAATTAAACTATCTATTAGTATTTGAGCTACCTATTAGTATTTGATTGCAATGACGAGATAAACGTTTAGGAATCAACGTACAAATCACTTTTTAAAAAATTTATATTTTTTGTGCAGATATTTAATGAAGAACACTGAAATCCATTTATATTAAATTTTGTAACTAAATTGAACTTAAAAGTTAGACAAGGCATCATGAAACACTATTGCCAGACTGATAGTTGTATTACCTGACTTGACGTTCCATACTGGGTTTTGGAAATCCATCTCAACTTATGAAGTGAACATTTTCAAATTAGACAAGTATATGGCACCATAATTCAATTGTTGTTGATAGGAAAAAACTACAAATTTTCGTCGATGAATATAATATAAGATATGAAATTTAATCTACCACTCTATAACCATAATCTATTGGAATAACACCTTTTAATATAATTGTATTGTAGAAATGTCATTTTATTAGCGAATACAGATAAATACAGATATTTTATACGAATCAATACAGATTTTCTATGAAAATATCTGGCATCTCTGGTCATAACATACATAGGTTAAAAAACCCATATACATTGCAATCATGAAAAAATTAAACTGAATTATTGTTTGAGTATTTTCGATTACATTTATTCAGTTCAAGTACTGTAAAAAAGCAAACTGTTTGTAATACTGCGGTTTTAAGTTGCCGCACGAAATTAACATGAACACATTTCTGAAATTTAAATCAAGAAGCAGATTCATTTCCACTCCATTTGAAAACGTAAAGAATTTTTTCAAGCGTGTTCTTGTACACAATTTATCGATGAACTTTTAAAATTATAATAAAAAAAATTCTGTAGTTTTCATGTATTGTTTCAAGTCTAATACAATTTACGTCATCCATATGTGTAGTTTTAATCAAAGGCTTGTAGGTTTTGCAACTTTCTTTGTAGTATTTTATCATATTTATTAGGAGATATTGCTTTAGCTAACATACCAGGAGCAACCCATTCTTTGTAGTGTTCATAATCTATTTAGGTACTAGAGTCAAATACACGCTAATAGCACGAGAATGTGATGCTTTTTGCATATTCTAAATACTTTCAAGGTGTTTGGACAAATTTTTCAATTTACTTGAGTTAGATATATGGGTAAAAACATTATTTGCTCATTGTTATCGATCGAATAAGCTTTTTCCTACAATCCGTTTGAGCGACGTTTTCTGTCCACAGGATTCAGAAATTTTATTACAAACTACAGTTACTGGGCATAGGTTAGTTTCGACTTACTTTTGTTATTTTAAGTAAACACCACGCAGTTTTTAATTAATATGCTTTTTAAACGGTTCGACTTGTACATAATATGCCAAACACACAAAATATATATAACGATGTACAAAACAATGCATTAAAATTAAGATTATCAATACTAATATGTTTATGAAAATCTAAGATGTTATCGATAACTATCTAAATAAAAAAGAAACGTATTCGAAAACTCAAAGTCGATAGTAATAAGGCTTTCGACCATTTCTTATCGAGTTCAGTCGTTTACGAGCTCGATTGTTTTGGTTCCATAATGCCAAAACTTCTCGATAATCTAATACTTCTTCGAGTGAAGTCGAACGAAGCTCGATGATCGACTTCGAATCGAGAACCATAATACGAAACGTGGTCGATTCGATAAAATTTCAGTCGAATCGAGATACATAATGCCACCCCTGGTCTGCTTCAAATCCTTGGAAACAGAATCAATTTCAAACCTTTTGGGACAATAATTATCTGAGTCAGTGGCTACTCGAAGTAATATCCAAAATTTAAACGAAGGCATATTGCATCAGCATAAATATTACTTGGAATGTGCAGAGTGTAATCTTTCTGTTTAGGTACCCAAGACATTGATCATGTTATATGAAAATACACCGAATATCGTGAAGACAGTTCTCATCTATTGTGCTCTATAGAAAAGTCTATTTTTTCTAGATGTGTACCGGGCGAAAAATCAGCATGCGTAATCATGGATCCTACGTGAAATTTGATTATGCACGGAACCCCTCGCGATCGTGAAACAACCAAAATATTAGTTGTTTTTCTGAATTTGATTGGTTAAAATTTGGTACAACTAATCGATTTTTTGCTTTTTCTTAAGTGTCATTTTTGTTTTTCGATCAACAGAAACGTTGAAATAACAAAATTTTTGGTTGAAAAAAAGATGCTGTCTCAATTAGTCAAGACACACACCTTTCAATTTCAATAAACATTTTAGTTACAACAATCGACCTTGTTTTTGATTTAACAGTTATGTGAGTTGAAAAACAAATCGGTTTCAGTTGAATGAAATATTTCTTATTGATATCCGTTTTGATTTTTTAAATGTAAATTCGGTATGTTAAGATATTACCTTCCATCTATCGTTATGATAAAACCTTTCTCAGCCCTTGCTTTATATCAAATTAATTATTCATTGAAACCATCTTTATTTTTGTTTTTAATATACAGTCTTTTAGTAGTGCTGGTGTCTATATTACTTAGGAAAAAACAAAAAGTCGAACCGAATGCACTGATTTTTATTTTTTGAGCCATTGCAACTTGCAGTTTCAATAGAATATATGAATGAATATTAAACATTTTCAATTTAATCACTTTGTTCATACAATTTTTGTACATGAGTTAAAGATAACATGATGCTCATTCATTAACATGCATTTCACGATGGAGAATCAAGTTGATTTTAAGACCAAAATTCAAACGCATACAATTCACTGGGTTCTAGTTTTGGTGAAACACGTTTTGTTAATTGCAATATCTCTAACGGCTATCAGTTCTGTGCATAGCACTACTTTATATCAATCGTTTCTTCTTGTAACACCAGAGCAGTAAAGATGTAAATAATTTGTCATCACATTAATATTCTGAGAACTAGTGTTATAATAAACACTAATTTACTGTCATTCAAAAGTTACTCTTCACAGTTTTACAAACGTATAATAAGCGAATTTCGTTTGCATGAAAATGTTTAAGAAACGCGTTTGAATTTCAACTAAAGTAATGGTTGATTTTCCATTGCGATTTTTGTTTTGTTTTGTGCTGTTTTTGACATTAGACAGCATTAAAAACAACATATTTTTCAACTACTTCAATATGTGCAAATCAAACAGCAAATTGGTTGAATCAACTAATTATTAGTTAAAACAACACAACTGCAAAAATCAAAAATTGCGAGATCGTAATTTTTGATTGGAGGGTTTTCCGTGTGCATGGTCCGAGTTTGACGAACTATTGAAGATGCTCATGCGATTGTTTACGTTCGGGAATGCTTGCAGTTGTGCCTGCTCCCTATTTTAGTTGAATTTGACAACAGTGCATTAAGCGAAGGACGCGATAGCTTGACACAAAGCCAACGGAGTCAAATCGGAACTCAAGGAGATGAACCCTTCAATCTATCCAAGACCAGACCAATTAAAACTTTTTGGACCCCGATAAAGGCATATTTGCGGAATCATGGTAGGGCTGCGGATTCCAGTTTTTGGAAAATACCAGAAAAAAGCTAATGAGCAACGTAATATCAATTGCTCGCTCGTTGGTGTACAATTAAATGGATCTCGGAAATGTCACGTCGAACTGCAGTAGAATATATTAGAGAACAGATCAATTTAAACAAAAATTATTTGCTGAAAAGCTAAACTCGTATAATTATTTTTAATCGTTCTTAGAATTACTGCGATGCCCTTCAAATCTATTTTTTTCTCTATGACAGTACACTTTAGTGAAATGTTCGTAGTCCCAGGAACAACGTAATTAAATATTTGTCAGACGTAAGTAAAAATTATCATTTATCTAAAAAGTTTATGCACATTCTCAGGATAAAAAAAACGTTGATTGAATATGACCAAAGGGAAAATAAGCTAAAAGGAAACCTTTGGCCTTACAAGATCAATTGTAGAATGATGACTATGCATTTTGAGAATAATAATGGACCGGCACAATTCCTTAAATTAATCATTTCATATATCCTATCGAAACCGCATAAGTACAGAATATGCCAACAATCTATAAAATAGTCAATCCGCATTGAGCACAAGTCAGTTTATAGAAACAACACGTTCTTTCAGTACACGTTTGATCAGTTCAGAGGAAATGACTTTGAAAATTAAAAGTTTGATAATCTTGGGACTGGTAGTCTTGTGCCAGGTACATTCCATAGTTTATATGTTTCAAATTGGGTACAAAACATTCAAATTTTAGGCTAATTATACCGAAAAACAAGAACAGATGTTAGATGATATCGCTGAGCAGTGTGGTATGGATATGGGTATAAAATTAAACGACGACTTTGTGCAACTGTTCAAATTCACTGGAGACTTACCGAATGATGACGACTCGCAGGTAAATCGTTATTGCTAGAGTTTTAGGTGTCCAAAGTATCTGAGGGTCTCTAGTATTGAAAAATGGTTTACTTTAATTCCGTAAATTTACCTGATTCAAAACAGGATCCAATTCTTCTTACAGGAATTTATTACTTGTGCCCTACACAAGATAGATGCGGTGGACGAGGACGGATATGTCATAGCTGATAAGTTTGTTGACTTTGAGTCCGATGGTCATGACCTTGACGCCGTAAAAGAGGTGGTTGAGAAATGTGCCAAAGTCGAGGGAGACAGCGTCAATGAAAGAGGATACAACTTCTACAAGTGCTTTTGGGATGAGAAGAAGTATGAAATCTAACGCGTAGATGAAAAAAAAGAATTCCAAAAATAAGAATGAAGTTTCGTGAATAGTTTTGTTGCAATTATACACGAGTAAATATCAAGTGACAAGAAAACATGTGAATTTTTTTCCAACATTTAAAATTAAAACCAACGTTTGACTTTAATGTGCTTTTCTAAAAATGAAAAAGTTACTGCTGAATCAGGCTTTTGCTACACTTCAAGTTAGTCATTTAAACACTACCTTCTACAGATCCACAAAAATACATCCGTTTTACATTCGCCCATTTTAGAAATCCGTCTGGAATCGAATTGGCCTCTTTATCCGAGCCCAACAAACATGTGCAAAGTTTCATCCAAATCGTAATATGTAGAGTTCGATGAGTTACTACCCGATAACTCGAATTGCTCATTATCGAAATAAGTTTATTCGCGTGAATTAAACAGAATTTCAACAAATCTGGCTTCCAAAAAAAAATTGATTCGAAGATAGCGAGTGTAAATGTTACGGATGTTAGAACGCTGTCAAGTAAGAATACAAAATTTAATGTAATGATAACATGGCTCTTGTTTGAACAAAACTATTAAATATTGACTTCCATTGTTTGAAACACGTTGCAAAGTTTTTTCATCGCACCTTCAGGGGCTACTGTAATGGAAACTGGAAACTAATGTGATCAAAAAGACTTTAATAATCCATTAGCCGGAAACATTAGCGACAATTTGAGGAACAATTTTACAAATAAAGTTGTTAGTCAGCTTTGCAGGAGTCCTGGTGGTTGAGAATACTGTGTTATGGACTTGATGGAGTGTCGGTTTCTTAAATTATTCATTACATTGTCGTTTACTGGACATGGAAAATTATAAGTGGAGCTGAAAGTGACATATATTTTTCATCATTTTCGTCTGTTTTGGGTCAACAAAAATGCCATGCCATGCAATGGTTCTTTACATTAAGAATCGACTACGAAATGGAATATAATACCAAAACTCTCTACGGTGGTTCAATTGGCAGAGCAATTGCACGGATTGGTTCGATTCTTATCTCTGGGGAATATTTTTCAGTTAGTTCCAATATTTTTATCGTTTTCAGTCTTCTTCTCGTTAAGTCTCGATAATAAAATAAAAGTAATTACGAATGAACTGAAAACATGTAATTGGTCATATTGCAAACCTCCAAATACCGAGAGTTTTTAAACGAAATCGCTTCAGTTTTGTTTAATAAATTAAAATGTAAGTAGTGTCGATATTGCAGTCGTTTCACATTTCAATGTAACTCCATACTTTATGTATGGAATGTATTTCATGCCTAGAAAGGTTATCATGAACCAATTAATTGTCCTTGATCTGTAGAATCATATTCTAGGGATAGAATAACTATTCTCTATCAAGAACCTTCTTTTTTGCTCTAATATATAATACCCGTTCCCAAGATATTGAAGAAACATGAAGCACATAGTCTTAGAATATTCGCGATTTGATATGAATCGAAATGTGATAGTAATAGTTGCCAATTGTTATGTAGTTAGAGGATCTTCGAATGGCGTCACCGTGCTTTTAGAGAATTCTTGCGATATTCACTAGCTACTGTAGAACTATCACAACTTTCGGCACAGAAAGAACCATGAATAATAGCGTATTCAAGCACGTTCCGGTATTGTAAGATGAACAAAACCGCTTGTTATTGATCCTACAATATAAACATATTTAATGGATCGATGGGTTCATTAATCATTAGTTGCATTAGTGTAAAGATCGAATAAATCGTCAATTCATTGACTAGCAGGATTATACGGGGCTGGGGTCCACTTGGAGATTTATAGTACCTATTATCTTTCTCCGGATAGTACCAGCCTAGATGCCGTGTGGAATCCGGCGGAAAAAATGAGCCAAGAATAAATCCACTGGATTCATGCTTCCATGTCGTAAAAGACGACAATTGCAGGAGTTTCTGTTTCCGTTCAGTTTTCAGATATTTCCAACGTTTTACTTCTGATTACTCTATTTTACTAAATTATCTCTTCATTCAACTTTTTAATATGCGGCTAGATTCAGAGAAAAGTTTTATTTGATATGTTTCTTCTTCCATATTATTGCTTGTCTTTCATGATTATAAGTTGATATATAAAAATCAACTAATGCGTAAATCCATTAATATTACAAAGCTAATAACAGAGATAACATATATCAGTATATTGAATAAATAGTGAAAAAATACTTGTTTGTTTGATAAATTAATATATTTTTCTCGATAGCCGGCTGCCCAGATAAAACCATATAACCAACTAATAATTTCAATAAATAATTAGAATAATAATGCAGAAATAATAAACAATCAAATCGCGCGTGAATTCGGTTGACCTTTGTTTAGTGATTTAAAATGTTTTTATAAAAAAATTGAAAATATGTCACTAAAATGAATCAACTATTTTGTCTAAATCTTATTCACTCGTTTATTTAGGAGCAGGTAATTCCATTTAGAAAAAATAGGGAAGTTTTCATTCGTTACGCGATAGTATTTCAAATTTTCCTTCGCGAATAAGAACTATGAATCAAGACTTTCCGGGACTTCAATATCGGATATTGTTGAAACGTTCACTCGGGAATTCAGTGAGTTTAGTGGTGCATCCGAGCATCTTGAAACCGGAACATACTAAGTCGCGCGCGAATAGTACCATTACTGAAATTTATTCTAACAAATATCCTTCTCCCGTGACACTTGTGGAGTGCGCAGTAGTATATACGGCCTCTAGTAACAACAAAGGTTGGACTAACATCCCTTCCCATTCTCTAGACGATCTACATTCGGGCCTGGCCGGTACTGATCTATGAATTCTGGGGTTACCAGAAGATGTACATTGAAGGATGATTTACCAGTCTCAGGTGGAATCATCTAAAAATTCTCTGTACAATTTCAGCTAATTCCTATCAGAAACGGAGTGGCAACCAGGGGTGATCGCTCGAGCCCAAGCTCAATTCATTGACTAGCAGGAATATAGTCTTCTTCTTCTTCTTCTCTGTTCGCAGCTGACATCCGTCAAGCTGCTGCTGCGGAAAGGGCTAGTAACTATAGACTATATGCCAGAATATAGTCTTCAAATATCCAGGAATAGTTCTTTCATCGCAACATCACGACTCGAAAGACGGCGTGTGATCAACTTAAACAAAATTAACTTCATAACAAGTTTGATCGTTTTTGGGCAAGTAGCATTGTGCCTGGTAAGAATTTAAGTTCAAAATATCAAATTAAATTTAATAGAACCATATTATATTATAGACAGAATATATAGTGAAACAGCATGAGTTATACGACAACATCACTAGCATCTGTGATAAGGAACTCGGTGTAAGCAATAGCTTTATACAACTGTTTAAATATGGCGAAACCCTTACAGATGACGACAAATCGAAGGTAAACCGAAACAAATTTTTAGCATTAGAATGTCAGAGAATATTTGACTTTTATAACTACAAGGTAGTTATAAAAGTCAAATATTCTCTAAGACATTCTAATGCTAAAAATTTGATTTGTTTCTCTTTTCTGCCAGAAATTTGCCACGTGTGTCATAATAACGTTTGATGCGTTAACTGCTACAATTTTACAACAATCGACGGTACAATTTTACCACAATTGCTTATCGATTTTTATTCTGATGATCACGATAGACAGAAATGTTATGTTATGTAACAGAGCTGTTTAGAAATGTTCTACGGTAGAAGGTGATACGATCAAAGAAAAAGCTTATAGCTTCCACAACTGCTTCTGTGGAGTTAAGAGTTGCCAGGTGTATTGAGTAGGTAGAAATAGAGTTTTTCAAGTTAAGCAATCTTTTCCGAAACATTATTAACAGTTCGGCTGAAAAGTTCGTATCGTTTAATAGAAACACACATTTTTTTGCCGAAATTCATTTTTATTATTCAACATAATTGCCATCAGAGGCGATACAGCGATTATAGCGATCTTCCAAATTTTCGATACCATTTTTGTAGTACGATTTGTCCTTTGCCTCAAAATAGGCCTCAGTTTCAGCGATTACCTCTTCATTTCTTCTAAATTTTTTACCAGCGAGCATTCTCTTGAGGTCTGAGAACAGGAAAAAGTCACTGGGGGCCAAATCTGGAGAATACGGTGGATGAGGGAGCAATTCGAAGCCCAATTCGTTCAATTTCAGCATGGTTTTTCGTTGTTGTTTTTGATCGATTGTGAGCTCACGCGGCACCCATTTTGCACGCAGCTTTCTCATATCCAAATATTCGTGAATAATATGTCCAACACGTTCCTTTGATATCTTTAGGGTGTCAGCTATCTCGATCAACTTCACTTTACGGTCATTGAAAATCATTTTGTGGATTTTTTCACGTTTTCATCGGTAACAACCTCTTTTGGACGTCCACTGCGTTCATCGTCTTCGGTGCTCATATGACCAGTACGAAATTTTGCAAACCACTTACGAATTGTTGCTTCGCCCGGTGCAGAGTCTGGATAACACTCATCAAGCCATTTTTTGGTATCGGCGGCACTTTTTTTCATCAAAAAGTAGTGTTTCATCAACACACGAAATTCCTTTTTTTTTTTCATTTTTTTCACAATAACAAAAATAGCTTCACTCAAAATGCAATATCTCACAAACTAATAATCAGACAGCTGTCAAATTTATACACGTATCTTTTGAAGGTTGGTACTAACTGAAAATGGTATGGATTTAATTCTAGTGGCGCCCTCTCATAGACACGATACGAACTTTTCAGCCGATCTGTTATAATCAATCCAGATGGCGTATGTTTTCTATACTGGTATCCTCAATGGCGATCGTTTTTGCGCATGTGTTTCGAAAAACCAATACCATCTTATGTGATTTTCAGTCAAGAAACAAGATCTCCGTGCACATCGTTTGTCACTTACGATCATCAACTGGCTTCATGTCAGTATTGTCAAAACTCTGTCTTGCGAAAAACAGAACAAGAAATTGTCTTTTCCCAGAGATAACGATACTTTCCGTACATCGCACAGTGGTTTATGTTCAAAATAAATGATTTTAAGGGGTTTCAAACGAAAATGCATTATGTATCGTTAGACCTATAGCTTCTTCGGTAAAAATCTACAACTTTGTAAAAGACATCGTTTTTCCATCTCTTAAGGGAAAAAAAGTTGTTGAAATGAACTTTTATCATAGTAGGCTTTGCACATCTTTTATTGTGATCAAATCTCGAGGTATATTCTTGTGAATGAGTTCTTCAAAGAAACTATATATATATCGGATCAACGATTTATCGGCTAGAGAATTAAATTCACGTTCTTATCGATTCAAATTCTAGAACATCGGCTGCATGTTATAGAGATGAGCAATTCGTTTGTGAATGGTTCAAAAGAACTAGTTCTTCTATAAGAATTAGTGAACAATAGTTCTTTATTATAGTTCTCGATTCTACTCAATGGAAATGCAAGAAATCGAATTTTAAAAGAGAGAGGGAGAGTACTTAATAACTGCGTATTTTGAAACAGACGAAGATTTTAAGGAATATGTTAAGCGTTCGATACTTTCACGACTTTAAAAAGATATACAAAAGAGATTATTTGTACAAATACATGCCAAAAAGCTCTAACTATCAAATTTGTGTACCACGAAATATAATTTTGTTCGGAGAAACATACAAAATTTTAGAAGAACGAGAGAACGGTTAAACAGAGCTAGTTCTATTGGTAGAATAATCAAGTTCAGAGCGATTCTTTAAAACGAACGGTTTTACCCATCTCTACCATGTAGCCTCTGTCACTGGAAAACATAACTTAACAACAGAAAAAACATTTCCATCAATGAACCCATAAACGGCATGCAGTGTAGAAAAACGTAGATCAACTTCATCTAACCACAAGCACATCGCATGGAAAAACAACAAAGATGGAAATAAACGAGGAAATCCCCAAAACAACAGCTTCTAACAACAATAGCAACGACGAATCAATGGACGAGGGCGAAAACAGTAAACCATGATATCTACCTTCCCTCTTGCTTAATTCGCTAGTTAGCAAACAGAGTTTCTTTGTCCTCAAGAAAACGGGTAACAATGAGATCCAGTAGTAATGAATAAAAGCTTTTTGCCTTTCTTATATAGAAAGGTTACACAATCACTGCAAAACCGACTTTTGAACCAAGGCCCGGAGGGCCGAATGTCATAAACCATTCGACTCAGCTCGACGACCTGAGAAAATGTGTGTGTGTATGTGTGTGTGTGTGTGTGTGTGTGTGTGTGTGTGTGTGTGTGTGTGTGTGTGACAAATATTGGCACTCACTTTTCTCGGAGATGGCTTTACTGATTTTCACAAACTTAGATTCAAATAAAAGGTCTCACGGTCCCATACAATGTTCCTGAATTTCATTAGGATCTGACTTCCGGTTTCGGAATTACAGGGCCATATGCACCAAAAATGTGAAAATGATGTCACTCACTTTTCTCGGAGATGGCTGAACCGATTTTCTTAAACTTAGATTCAAATGAAAGGTCGCACGGTCCCATACAAAGTTCGTGAATATCATTTAGATCCGATTTATGGTTCTGAAATTACAGGACGATATGCACAAAAAATGTGAAACTAATGTCACTTTATTTCCTCGAAGATGGTTGAACCGAGTTTCACGAACTTAGATTCAAATTATAGGTCTAATGGTTTCAAACTAAGTTCCGGAATTTCATATGTATCTTACATCCGTTTCCGGAATTACAGGATGATATGCACCAAAAATATGGAAATGGTGCATTAAAAATGTGAAAATAATGTCACTCACTTTTCTCGGAGATGGCAGAACCGATTTTCACAAATTCATGTAAAAGGTCTTATGATCCCATACAAAGTTCCGGAAATTCATTTGGATCCAACTTTCGGTTCCGGAATTACAAGGTGATATGCATAAAAAATGTGAAAATAATGCACCAAAAATGTGAAAATAATGCCACACATTTTTATCGGAGATGGAAGTTCTTAAGATACCATAAGAATATCCCAATTTTCATTCGGATCAAACCGCTGGATCCGGAGATAGGGTGCTCAGTATAAAAACGTCAATTCCTGGAATACTTTGTTCATAAGCAACCTCTAGTGATTTTCTCTAGTTTGCAGACCACGAGACTCTGTAACCAAATAAACCATTGATAGTCCCATGAATGATTTGCTGAATTTTATCCAAGTCCGACTACCGGTACATTGTTTTTCCAAAATTCAAATCGTCATAGAGAATCGTAAAAAATGTGTAGGTCATATTAGTGCACGGTTGAATGAACCGGATGTAACTATTCCGATATCCAACTTTCGGTTCCGGAAGTACATACAATAATAATCAAATATGATAAAATGGAGCTCACTGCACTTTATCACATATGATTGAATAGATTTTCACTAACTTAAATTCAAATGTAGTGTATCAATGTAGTAGTATTATGCAACAGAAATCTTCAAAACTATTTGCTGAACTTTTTTAAATTGTAGTATTTCGGAGACTCGCACAACTAGGGCGATTGAAATGGTTTTTTTTTTCACGTACAATACAATGTATGAGAATGAGTTGTCTTATATGAGTCGTGAAAAATAAATTCATGGGCCACCGCTATAACCGCTGTCACATAACTTACAGGAGAAGTTTTATTTTTTTATACCGTTATTCAAATTCTGACAGTGCAATTTTATTTGACACACGGAACCCCTCGCGATCGTGAAACAACCAAAATACTAGTTGTTTTTCTGAATTTGATTGGTTAAAATTTGGTACAACTAATCGATTGTTGTTTTTTCTAAACTGTCATTTTTGTTTTTCGATCAACAGAAACGATTTTTGGTTGAAAAAAAGATGTTGTCAGTTAGCCAAGACACAACCCTTTCAATTTCAATAAAGATTTTAGTTACAACAACCGACCTTGTTTTTGATTTAACAGTTATGTGAGTTGAAAAACTAATCGGTTTTTGTTGTTTTAGATATTACGATTAGTTATTTCAACTTAAGCAAAATTATTGATTTTGAATGACAATAAAATATTCCTTATTGATATACGTTCTTATGTTTTAAATGAAAATTCGGTATGTTAAGATATATGAAAAATATGTAATATTTAATATAAATAATATATTATATTATGACGTTATAAATAAAAGTTAATGTTATTGTAGTTGTGCGCGTAGTGCTTCTACGCACTAAAACCGGCGGTCATGTACAAAAGTAACGCATCAAAATTATTGATTTATATGATTGATAACTGATTTGCGAAAAAACTAGTATATCAATTCAAAGTCTAATGAGATCCTATGTTACTAAAATTTATGTTTAATTTTTAGTTTTCGGTAAAGGATCATACTCATATCCTATCAAGCCAAGTATTATTTTTAATGAAGCTGAAAAATGACATTACCTGCCATTTATCGGTATGATAAAACCTTTCTCAGCCCTTACTTTATATTAAATGAATGAATTCACTGAAACCATTTTTATTTTTGTTTTAAATATACTATCTTTTAGTAGTGCTGGTGTCAACGAATCTTTCTAATTGTGACCACTATATTACTTACGAACAAAAAGTCGAACCGAATGCACTGATTTTTATTTTTTGAGCCATTGCAACTTACAGCTTCAACAGATGATATGAATGAATATTAAACATTTTCAATTTAATCACTTTGTTCATACAATTTTTGTACATGACTTGAAGATAACATGATGCTCATTCATTAACATGCATTTCACGATGGAGAATCAAGTTGATTTTAAGACCAAAATTCGAACGCATACAATTCACTGGGTTCTAGTTTTGGTGAAACACGTTTTGTTAATTGCAATATCTCTAACGGCTATCAGTTCTGTGCATAGCACTACTTTATATCAATCGTTTCTTCTTGTAACACCAGAGCAGTAAAGATGTAGATAATTTATCATCACATTAATATTCTGACTACTAGTGTTATGATAAACATTAATTTACTATCATTCAAAAGTTACTCTTCACGAGTTTTACAAACGTATAATGAGCGAATTTCGTTTAAATGTTTAAGAAACGCGTTTGAATTTCAACTAAAGTAAAAGTTGATTTTTCATTGCGATTTTTGTTTTGCTTTGTGCTGTTTTTGACATAAGACACCATTAAAAACAACATATTTTTCAACTACTTCACTATGTGCAAATCAAATAGCAAATTGGTTGAACCAACTTATTATTAGTTAAAACAACAATTGGAAAAATAAAAAATAGCGAGATCGTAATTTTTTTATTGGAGGGTTTTCCGTGCATAAAGGACAGTCTGGTTTTTTCAATCAATCATCATATCTATAATAGACACTGAAATTCCAGTCTGAGTCTGAAATTTTTCGACTAAATATAAAACACTACCAAGCTCAGCTCAGAATGGCTCAGTTCGTCCGAACATCCAATCCTGGAAGGAAGACGTTTGATCAAGTTAAATGAAATGAATTTAATTACAAGTTTAATAGTATCGGCAC